>NC_046660.1:3599017-3600868 GCF_010883055.1 Belonocnema kinseyi | reverse complement strand
CAGCGTGACCTATCGATGGCCTGGATTGATTATCGGAAAGCTTTCGATTCGACATCCCATAGACTTATCATTTGTCTTTTGGAAATCTTAAAGGTTCATCCGAAAATAGTACGGTGCATAGAGAGATTGATGCCGCTTTGGAAAACCAGATTTACCATCTCATCCGGAAAAAATCGTGTGACAACTAACAAGGTCACGTTTCAGAGAGTTGTCTTTCAGGGCGACATCATGAGCCCACTCCTCTTTTGCCTTACATTATTGCCACTATCTCTAGCACTTCGTCATTCCGACAGGTACTTGTGCGGCAAACCTGCAGATCGAAAGTACAAGGTCAGTCATGTATTTTACATGGACGATCTTAAGATCTATGCTAAAAACAGAGAGCAACTGCATCTAGCTCTGGGGATTGTCGAACGATATACTAAGGAAATTGGAATGGAATTTGGGTTAGAGAAATGCGCCGAGGTTTATTTGAAGCGGGGAAAACTTAATGGCGAGGAACAAAGTATCTGCAACGAACGTGCTTGCCGTCCCGGTACTACTCTATTCATTTGGAGTAGTTCCATGGACGAAGAACGAGCTCAGATCTCTTGATATCTGGACAAGAAAGGTTATGCACATGAACCAAATCATGTATCTTAAGTCTTCCGTTCCGCGACTGTACATCTCACGCCGTCAAGAGGGTCGCGGAATATTGAGTCATGAATGTCTTCACAACAGGATTATTCTGGGAACAGCACATAGAGATGCAAATGGAATCAGGAATCACGAAGAAGTGGACAAAGGAGCATTTCTGTACAAAGCAGCAAAGGAGGCTGCTGAAACACTCGGACTTGACTTCAATATTAGGGGTGAGCAAAATGCATCAAATCTAATCTATCTCGAGTACTCACTCCTGAAAGCCCGGATTAAGAAAGCACAAGAGAAAAGCTTTCGTGAACAGCTCCTCGATAAGAGGATGCACGGTATCTCCCACAGAAATGTGAAGGATAAGTCAATGTCTTGTGAGCTAACGTTTGCTTTCCTTAAATCGCCCGGATTGAAGTCTGGTACAGAGGGTTTCAAATTTGCATGCTAAGACGACAGTATATATGCTGAACTTTATATATAACTTCTCTCCAAAATACTTATACCTCCTCTGGTTTGGGTGGGTTTTCGACAGTTACTGGCGGGTCTTGGAAGAGTCGAGATGGGTCAGAGAGAAACTGTTGATTTTCTCTGAACCATCTTTCCCTCCGCTCTAGACTTCTCTTAGCGTGAGATAGTATACGTATTCTCTCAACAATATGCTGCCTGATGGTCAGCAGCTTTGACTTGTTAAGTGTGTGATAATGGGTCCGGAGTTCGCGCGCGAACTTTCGAACCTTGGCGGTAAAATTCCTGCCAGATGTGATGTAGTCAATCACACATTGAATGCGGGAGGCGTACTGTCTTGCCCAGCCTATCTTTATGGCAAGTTGATGCATTCGTCTTTTGGTCTTATGATCAGCCGTTGGTTTTGTTTTACGGTTCGCATCGGCCAAACCTCTCGCTGTATTATACACACAATAATTGATAGCCCAGGGGTCTTATTCTCCGGAAAAATGTCCACGAAGCTCGTCATCCATTTCAGCCAGATCTTTAGGCTTGAGAGAAACCTTGGTGTTGACATTTCTCCGGGTCGTAAAGCATCGCTCTTCATCTATTGGATGCCTGCCTGCGGTTGGTCTAAGTGTCGCCTCTCTTTCTTTGTAGCCGGCTTGTTCTAGTTGTGATAGAGTAGGCGTTCCGCTTACATAGCCCCTTTTACGGAGTAGTTCAGCATGGTTTCGCAGACGTTGCTGCGAAAAGTGCGATAGCTCAGGGTGTTTC
>NC_046660.1:3597097-3598917 GCF_010883055.1 Belonocnema kinseyi | reverse complement strand
TATTTATATTATTTACATTTTATACTTGAAGTAACGTAACCTCAAAATATATGCATATAAAGAGGCGCACGAAGTATTCAAATCATGAGAATCGCCAGCATCGACATCTGAAAATATTAAAATCCTAATCTCTTGATTTTATTTCAAAGCAAATACAGATATAAATGGAACCGCCGAAGTGTGCCGACCGGCAATCGTGCACCCGCGAATTTTCAAATTTAAAAGAGGAGCAATGGGTTGCTTGCGCAACCCAGTCATGTACATCGTCTCCTACTAAATTCGCATGAACATAGACCTGTGATAGTATTAGAGTGTACCTCGTTTCAACGCTTGGATCACTGCGCCTGCCCAAACTTTGGAAATGTTGGATTGCCATCGTAGAGTAGTTGGCTGTGCCAATAAAGTGTATGTATATATATATGTATATATATATATATATATAGATATTGTAACCCTCGAGTTTCAAGGGTTGCCTGTAAATAGACAAAACCAGTATCTCCTATGCTGTCCTAAAAAAGAAGCATAGCACAGAAGAAACTCTTTAGCGCAAACTTCAGCCACTCCCTTCTCGACTACGTTACGTAAGATCGAGAAGGGAAGGCTAGAAAAAGGACTATAAAACGGCAACCCGGCTTAAAAATGGTCTTCTGCATCTTGTGTCTAAAAAAGCACAAATCGCAGGAGCGAGTTAGTAGGAGAAGCCCAGAGCCTAAAAACCTCTGGAACTTGTACGATAATTCGCTCTTTTAAAAGAATAAAATTTCAACATATTGAAATCTTATTCGGATTGTTTTCTCTCTAAGAGTGCCCAGTGGGATAATCTCCCCTGAAGCTGTCGAGAGCAGAGATTCAATTTTCAAGCGATCCTTTGCGAGTTAGAAAAAAATCTTAGAAAATTATTATTATTTCTTAGATTGTCTCCGAGTTAGCGAGCCTTAGAAATTCTTTCAGGGCAAAGTCCCTTGGCTAAAATTTATTAAGAAAATTTACAGGCAGTGGCCTTACATTAGACAGATTTTACCCTCGAAAGTGTCTACTCTGCATGCAGTGAGTGACTACAGGTAAAATCCCTGTAACTCAGTCAATTGAACAGAGTATAGATATTTAGGGCCAGTCGTTCACTCCACAAACCATGCAAGAGAGACTTAAAGGCTTCAAAACCTCTATACCCTGTCGAGAACACGTTTTGTCGAAGGAAGATTTGACCGAGAGATAAAATTCTCTAGAAAAATAGCACGACCCAAATATCGGTAGAAAGATGTTAGTGAAGGCTCGTAGGCACTGACCCCCGCATTTCCGGCCCCCTAAGGAGACGGAACAATAGAGCGACCGTTATACCGAGTGGCCCGAGACCCTCGCTACGCAATCGAAGCATCTTAAAATAGTATCTTTTTGCACTTAGGAATTAAGTCCCGAGCGACAGGTCATATAAAAGTATAAAAGAACGCATAATTAGCTATCAGGTTTAGCTGGGAATTCCCCATAGATTATCTGCGAATTCTATAGCCTCATTTCATTACGTAAGGGATTAACCCTCTGATAATAGTGTTTCTATAATATACCACTGCGTCATTAATTTAAAATTCTATTTTTGATTTCCCTACGAATAATTCAAATAGCTACGTATTCTACTAGAGTAGGGATTTCAGGTAAATGTATGGTAGGATAGCTCAGATATTTTGAATAAAATTGTATTATTCCAAAGAGAAGCTTAATCTTTCTCCATGAGAAGCCTCTATTTTTGCATTACAAATAGTTAGATATTAGTCCGGTTATTAAATTAACTCATTTTAGTTAATCCTGCTGAAAGTAAGCGGTTA
>NC_046660.1:3584354-3596997 GCF_010883055.1 Belonocnema kinseyi | reverse complement strand
TGATAATATTATAATTTTGTTATATTATACTAGCCTTGTTTATATCTTGATCCGCATTCGAAAGAAATTAAAGAAATCGGCGATTTTGGAATTCATCTCGTTTGGATAAAAACTCAATTATTTGGTGGAAAAATTAATTATTTTGTTCAAAATGTAACTATTTTGTAAAAAAAAGTCCACTTTTCTATTGAAATATCAAACTACTTTGTTCAAATTTATTTATTTTTTATTTGAAGTTTCATCTCTTTCGTTGAAAATACATTTTTGGAACTGAAAATTTAAAAAATTTAACTTTTTGGTTGAAAGCTTAACTCTTTGATTGAAAACTAATATTTTTCGCTAAAAAAAATCAACTTTCTGTAGATAATTAGTCTTTTCGACTTTAAAATTAAATAATTTCGTTGAAAATTCATATATTTTGTTTAAAATTTGTCTCTTTTGTAGATAATTTATTTTCTTAGTCGTAAATTTATCTTATTGGTTGACAATTTAACAACTTTGTTGAAAATTCATTTTTTCTGTTAAAAATAATTTATCTTTATCTGAAAATACAACTATTATAGGATTGATTAAAAATTAATCGTATATATTGGTAAACTTGAAACATCGTTTTTGTATAAAACATTAATCTTCTTGGTCGAAAATTCACCTTTTCCTTTAAAAACTTAACAATTTTGTTGAAAATTCGTTTTTTTTCTTGTTCAATTCAATTTTTTATCACAGTTTTGATCTGCAGATATTCATTTCATTTTTGTTTGTAATTTCTAACCCATTCAATTTGAAATTTTTTAAATAAAAAAAGAAAATTTTGTTAATTATTAGCAATATTTGACCGTTCATTAAAAACAATCCATTATAAACAACTATTAAAAACTATACAAATTTAAACAGAATGTTTCCAAATATGAACCCTTGAATTGTTAAAACTGTAATGATCTAAATTTTAACTTTGAACGCTAAAATTTTAATTTAAAAAAAGGTGCAAAATTAATTTAAAACTTGAAATTATTTCAAATAATTTGAAACGCGATGTAAATTTTTGCAGATTAAAAAAAATTAAGCTTTTTGAGAATTGTAAAATATTTAAAAAGAATAACAAAATTTGTTCTGATTGCTAAAAAATTGAAAATGGCTTTTTATTTTAAAAAATTTATTTTAATTGAGTATTTAAAAAGATTTTAAAAATAAAAAAATAAAAAATTAGGACGATTTTAAGGCAATTTTTGTATTTTGCAGTTTTTTTAATGTTAGGAAAAAATCTAATTAACAAAATATATATATTTTCAACCCAAAAGTTTACTTTTTAACAAAATGAATTAATTTTCTATCAAGCAATTGGTCAACTGTCAACAATTGGTCAACACAATTTGGTCAACACAATTTGTTAAAAAAGTCTTTGACTTTCAAATTAAATAATTTCGTTGAATTGAATGTATTTTGTTGGAAAATAGACCCTGCTTGGTAGAAATTTAATCTTTATGGTTGAAAATGTATCATTTTTGGTCAAAAATGCAATTGTTTGGTTGAAATATCAACTTTACGTCTCCTTGGGTTTAAAAATCAATTATTTCACTAAGAGTTGAACTACTTTGAAAAGAAAAAATACGCTTTTTTTAACAACGTTTTATAATTGTGGTTAAAAATTTTACTATTTGGTTGAAAGTTTAACTCTTTAATTGAAAACTCATATTTTTCGCTTAAAAATTCAACTTTTTGTAGATAATTCGTCTTTTTGACTTTTAAATTTAATAATTTCGTTGAAAATTCATGTATCTAAAAATATATCTATTCTAGGATTGATTAAAAATTAATCGTTTTTATGTGGAAATTGAACTATTCCATTTTTGGTTGAAACTTTATCCTGTGCATTGTATCAGTTAAAACACCAATTATTTGATAGAAAATTAATTTATTTTGTTAAAAAGTAAACGTTTGGGTAAAGAATTGATATATTTTGTTAATCATATTTTTTTTCTAACATTAAAAAAACTGCAAAATAAAATAATTGCTTTAAAATCGTATTGATTCTTTATTTTTTTATATTTTTTAAATCTTTTCAAATACTCACTCAAAATTAATTTTCCAAAATAAAAAGCCATTTTCAATTTTCTTAGCATTCCTAACAATTTTTGTTATTCTTTTTAAAGATTGTACAATTCTCAAAAAGCTTAATTTTGTTTAAATATGCAAAACTCTACACCGTGTTTCAAATTATTTGAAATAATTTCAAGTTTTAAATTAATTTTGAACCTTTTTTTGAATTAAAATTGTAGCGTTCAAATTTAAAATTTAGATCATTACAATTTTAACAATTCAAGGCTTCATATTTGGTAACATTCTGTTCAAATTTGTATAGTTTATAATTGTTGTTTATAACAGATTATTTAAATGAACGATCAAATATTGCTAATAATTAACGAGATGAACTGAAATAAAAATTTGAATTGAAAAAGAAAAAAAAAACGAATTTTCAACAAAATTGTTAAATTTTCAAGGGGAAAGATGAATTTTTGACCAAGAAGATCAATCTTCTATAAAAAAAAACGATTTTTCAACTTTACCAATATACACGATTAATTTTTAATCAATCCGATAATAGTTATATTTTCAGATAAAGATAAATAATTTTTAACAGAAAAAATGAATTTTCAACAAAGTTGTTAAATTGTCAACCAATAAGATAAATTTTCGACCAAGAAAATTAATTATCTACAAAAAAGACAAATTTTAAACAAAATACATGAATTTTCAACGAAATTATTTAATTTTAAAGTCGAAAAGACTAATTATCTACAAAAAGTTGATTTTTTTAGGGAAAAATATTAGTTTTCAATCAAAGAGTTAAACTTTCAACCAAAAAGTTAAATTTTTTAAATTTGCAGTTCCAAAAATGTATTTTCAACGAAAGAGGTGAACCTTCAAATAAAAAATAAATAAATTTGAACAAAGTAGTTTGATATTTCAATAGAAAAGTGGACTTTTTTACAAAATAGTTACATTTTGAACAAAAAAATTAATTTTTCCACCAAATAATTGAGTTTTTATTCAAACGAGATGAATTCCAAAATCGCCGATTTCTTTAATTTCTTTCAAATGCGGATCAAGATATAAATAAGTCCAATATACTATGGCACAATTATTATTAAAATGCTAATCTCCTGATTTTATTTCAAGACAGATAGAGATATAAATAGAACCGCCGAAGTGTTTCGACCGGCAATCTTGTACCTTCGAGTTTTCAAATTCAGAAGAGGATAAATGGGTTGCGCGCGCAACCCAGTCATGTACATCTGCTCCTACTATATTCACACGGACATAGACCTGTGATAGCATTGGAGTGTACCACGTTTCAAATCTGGGATCATTGGGCAGGCGTCGGCTGTATAATGGCACAATACTGACAATGCTCACCATGCAAGCAACCAACTCTGGACTAATGCAGGATGGTTTACCCGTATCTTAGGCAGTTACGTCAATCATAGACATTTGCCACAGATATGGATTTCAAACTTGAGTATTTAATTTTTAAAAAAGCGAGGGTCACATCGAAAAAGTAAAAAAACCTCGAGAGTCGTTTTGGAAATATCATCGTGTGCCTTTTTTTATTTTCAAACAATTTGTTAAACAATTAGATTATTTGTGATCTTTCTTCAATTGTTACAAGCAAACTATGCGTCGAATCAAACAACCAACTGCACCGTTGCATTCCTTTCGAAAATAACTAGATATGACACTTTTATTTATTTTGTAACCATTTTTTAAACAAGTAGCGAATTTTTAAAAAAGTGACGGTCATGTAGAAAAACTAAAAACACATAGTTAGTTTACGACAATTGAAGAAAGATAACAAATAATATAATTGATTAACAATATGTTTAAATGAAATAATAAACATCAAGATATTTCCGAGACGAATCCTGAATTTTTCTAAGGGACTTAGTTTTTAAAAAATTAATTACACAAGTTGGAAATCTATACCTGTTCCAAACTTCTTTGTCATCATGTTTTCGGTTTAAGTTGTTGGAACTTGAAACCTACTTCGTCTGTTGATCTTTTTTGAAATTTTTCATTACTATAAGTTATTGTATTTGGTGTGTGCATGCATATATATATTGATGCAATAAAGGTGTGTATTTTACAAATGAACGTTATCTCAAATATGTTATTAAGTATATGAAATTAGGTTTAGTTAAAATTGTTAGTTACATTTTATTTACAAAAATGCATAAAAGTTAATTGTGTTCAATTCAATGTTGCAATATTTTTCCCGCTTGTATAAATCGTTCTTTTGTTGGAAGTGATTTTAATCGGTAGTGTTATCCTTAAAGGTAGTTAAAGTTGGAACGAAAAATTGAGGGAAATTTAGATATTTGTTCTAACGAACCATAAATTATTTTAAATATGTGAAATAGCTAATCATTATTTTTGAATAAAGGACGAATCTTTACGTACTTGGGCGGAGATACTGTCAAAGAAGGAGTTGTTTGGACGAAAGTGTCCAATATTTCCAAGATTTATTCAGGTCATTTTTAGCACTTTTTTAAATTTATAAAGTGACTTGATGTAAGCCCACAGTCTGGATACAGGATACTTTTAAGATTATTCAGCTGCTTGATGTTAGCCTACTGTCTAGCTAACAACTAGTTTCTAAAACATGCAGTGGCTTGATGTTCGCCCATATTGTCGCTACCGACGGGTCATGTCACGACCGAGCGTGGAGAGAGCCTCGGTAGTGGGACGGCGATCGAGCCCACCGATTGGCTACGAGAACGACAACGAAGTCGCAGCCGAACGGTGGGAGCCGTCAGCCAGGCCCGCTTGCCTCGGTCTCCACACGTCGATTCTACTCTAGCTTGGCCTGGCGAAATTTAACAAATGCTTAAACTAATAATTAGAAATAGAAATAATGGTACGAAAATTATAAAAATTAAATGCTATTTCTAAAACTAACCTAGCTTTAATCCGCAAAAAGAATGATGAAGGTAGGTGAAGTACAAGTAGTCGTTCGGTCTTTTACTGTGTTTATTAATAATTGAATAAAAAGGAATTAATTTAATAATGGGATTTGAATCCCGTACGACCCCTTGACTCCCTACCTTAATTATTCTCACTTATTGCTAGACTATTTCTAAGCACTTTGATTAATCAAACCTATTTCTTATAATTTTCATTGTTGTGCGTATGTGCGTGACTTCTCGCGGATACACCTACAAAAATGAAATTATTTTAAACGGACTTTGTTTAACGGGAGCTGTTCATCAGAAGAGTTCATTATTTTTAAAACATTTAATCAAAATTCTACTTTGAACCTAACCGGTACATATCCCCGGCCGTGTACACCATGTGCTTGAGTGAGAGAGAAGAGAGAGAGAGAAAGTAGATAGCAAAAGAGGGAAGAGAGCGCGCTCTAGAGGGAGAGAGAAAACGCGATAGTGTACTAGGGACCGTGGCGAGGCCGTGGCAGACATGTCTCCCAGTTCAGGAGGAGGTAAACAGCCATCGGACTTGACAAGAAGAGACGCCAAAGAAAGGATGGACGGAGAATGGACCAGCGTTTCATCAAGAAGGCGTAGCAGAACATCAAATTCACGCGTATCATCAGTATCGGTAAAAATCGCACCTATTAATGTAATCGTGGACGAAGCTAATCATCCCTTTACAATCCTTCATGATATCTTAAAATTTTCTGCATGTTATAATCCTGTCGTAAATAACACAGGCTCCGATGTCTACTCTGTCCGTGTTTCGTCTGTAGATGGTTATCGCCAAATTATCTCTAGCCTAGAGAAGCAAGGTTTCGAGTGCTACTTGTACTAGAACATAGAGTCACCCCCTATTATGCTCGTGATGAGAAACATTCCTGTCTCTTTCCCTGAAGATTCAGTATTTGCTGAACATAAAAAAGAAGGGTACATGATTACTTCAATTAGTCGCATGAAAAACTAATACACTAAAAGAGCAATCCCTGTAATTCTCGTAACGGTTCCGAATACACTGCAGGCTAAATAACTTCTTCATCTACAGTCTCTCGCGTTCTTAAAAATTAAGGTTGAACCCTACGTTAAACCTAAAGAAACCTCTCAATGCTTCACATGCTAGAGATTCCATCATGTCTCCGACGTGTGCCATGCCACTCACGCTGTGGAGTGTCCACCTGCGCTAACTGTGCTGGAGATCACCTAGCCAACTATAAAGGCTGCCCAGCATTTAAAAAAGCATCTAGAGAGCCCGCTAAAAATGCTAAAACACACAATTCCAAACCTGCTGTTAAACCTAAGGATACTGCCCCCAGTATTCTTTCGGCACCCTTGATTATGTCAAGTAATATCTACCTCCAAAAACATGCAACCCCCGTATGCTCACCGGGCCTGCAGACTAAAATATTGTACAGCACTAAAGTAGCCTCAAATGGCATGAATAAGACCGAAAATGAACCTGAATTTAAAAAACAGACTGAAAATCAATATAAAAAAACTACTACCGAAACTTATCACATTGCAGAGAGTAACTTCCTTCCAATAGTTGCTGTCGTTCGGAATCCACCCTCTCAAGACATTAAAGTTGACCTAGTTGACCTAATAAAAAAGCAATGACTTTAACAACCGAAATAATGGGGGAAAATATAAGTTAGAATGAAGATATTAAACAAACCATTTGCACGCTTAGTGAAACTTTACTACGTGAATCCCTACAAATTAATCTAGTTCGCGGCTACAAATTATACCGAAATAACACGAACAGAGGTACCGCGATCTTAATTCAAGAAATTATTGACCATCACAAACTAGTAATTACAGAACTTTACCAGACTCCTTCTCGGGCATTTACAAAAAATGATTACAGCAAAATATTCAAACTTGCACCCACGGTAATTGCAGCAGGGGACCTAAATGCTAAACACTTAGCTTGGAATAGCAGAACAACTAACAAAATCGGAAAACAAATGTTTAAATTCATAAATGATAAAAATCTCGCAGTTTCAGCACCAGACTCGCATACGATCCACCTCTCAGCCCCGAGATTGAAGACCTGATCCACACTCGCAATATACTCTGCCAAACACATCAAAAAACTAAAAGCTGTATCCTTAAAAACGTCACTAACCACCTTCGAAAAACTATAGCAATTAAAGTTCAAGAGCACAGATGAAAAAATCGGAATAAAGAAGTCGGTAAACTTCAAATCGAGGATAACTCTATATATCGCATGACTAAAGCCCTAACAAAACCGCGAACTAATATTCCCCCTCTCAAAAATCCAGACCAAACATTTGCGCTCTCTCCTATTGATAAAGCAAATCTCCTAGCGGAAAATTATGAAAGTAACTTTGCTCCACATTACGAGCCATCCAGTCCTCAGCATATTGCAGGATGTGAAAAATTTGTTTTCGAATTCCTGAAAACCCCAAGTACTGATAACTTCAAGAAAATAACTCATAAGGAACTAAACAAACAAATCAAAAATACTAGAAATAAAAAAGCTCCCGGCACCGATTTAATTACAAATCTAGTCCTCAAAAAGCTTCTCGTCTCTTGCCTTAAACTCCTCGCTCTTAACTTCAATGTCTGTATTCAACCAAACTATTACCCTGAATCTTGGAAAATAGCTCACATTTTATTTTTTCAGAAAAAAGACAAGGACCCATATCATCGAACCAGCTACAGGCCCATTAGTCTTCTTAATACAATGAGCAAAATCTTTGACAAAATAATACTCACTCGCGTAAGCTTTCACCTCGCGGAAAACAGCATCCTTAAACCGCAACAATATGGTTTCAGGAAAGGTCACTTTACGCAGCACATGATGCTCAAGCTAACCGAAGCTATTAGCTTAAATTTCAATCGAAGAAAACATACTGGAGTTTCGACCAACAAAATGGACATTTTGTCGATAAGGAATTTTAAGCTGCTGAAAATTCGTTCATCAAGTTCAACGACACAGATATGATTTAACTGCAAGCATTAGATGACAACAAGCCTGCAGCAATGAATCCTTCTCAGGAGAATGATGGAATTCTTCTTAACTTTCAACATAATAATCAAAATAATATAACGAAATCCCTCTCAAAATAAAGACTCAGCACCGCGAAACCGAAAACTAGTGCCGGACCACCGAAACCGAGGGTTATCGGTACCCAAAGGATTATCCAGAGCCTCACTCACGAGAATTCACTTCGTATGAGCACCGCGAGCACAGGTTATTAGAATATTAGGTCAAAATAGGGGTGGATCGGAAAATTATGATAGATATAGGCCCTAGAATTTTTCAGAGCCAAGAGAGACCAAGAGTAGGTCGTACGCGAGATAAAGTTCGGCCCAAGGCACGAGTTATGCTCGAACGAGCCGACGGGGCCAACACGAACTATATCGACAGCGCCATGGTGTCAGAGGCACGGGTATGCTTAGGGTTGGGGTCGAGGACCCATGCGACTCCTTAGCAAACCAGGAGACTTGACGAGAATCGTGGAAGCCCATAAGGTTAGTTTTATCGGAAAAAGGGCTTAAGCGTGGGTAACTTCTTGTGAAGCGTTGAAGAAGGCAGAGCTGCGTCTTTTCTCGCGGACGAGGAGTTGTTGGTCGCTATGCCCTTCTTTTTAAAAGATATTGCGTGGCACTGGTTCCGTCAGAACGGATTAGGATGCAATAAATGGGACCACTGCAAGCGGCTTTATCAACCCAAATGAACCGGGTATACGCGAACCTGAGATCCGACTTCAGGAGGGCCATCAGACGTTAAAAATTTACCGACTACAACCGTCTGGCTGTCCTAGGAGCAGAAGACGAACGCGTAGTATGCACGTTAGGTGAGGATCTGGCTCTACCGTCCCCAGAAAAGTACCTTATCTCGGAGTATGCATATAAAGTGAAGGGGAATCCTGTCAAAAAGAATAATTCTGTTCACAGCCATCATTAACGAAAGGCGTGGATCAACTAGAAGAATAGGTAGAGAATGGCACATGGGCAAGACTAGGTCCGGAGAGTCCAATCGACGTAACGATACCGAACTGGAAAGAACCGAAGGAATTCTACAAAATCGTCTGAGGAAAAGTCGACTCAATCACCAAAAGGGGCCTCAGAGCCATGCACATCCAGACAACAGGGGGATGATTCGAAGGTACAATGTTGGAATCGCCGACGAAAAGATCACTTCCAAATCGGATTCCCGAAAAATCAACGGCATAATTATTGTCGTCGGTGCGGTGAAGAGGAAGTGACCACTAAAAAGAATGAACTTTCTGGGAACTGTTTGGGAAAACGAAAAAGAGAAAGGCTCTTCTTCCTTTAGTCCCGAATTGACCTCTCAGTGAGACCGACACGTATCGGACGAGTAAGTAAACTTGGATAAGTGGAGCCGGCAGCAGTGGGGATAGCACTCCCGGAGTGCGAGGGAGGACAGAGAACTTATCTTGCGAGTCTTTGCGACTGCCCGAACTGGCTACACCCCTAAAGTTCTGGCTCTAATCAATGGCGGTACGTCCATACGGTACGTCCATACGGTACGTCCATACGGTAGCGAACCAAGCAGTTATGACTGCAGATGGTACGGTCAGCCAAGTCCAAGCCACGTCTTATCTCCCTATTAAGATCGACCGTGTCTCGCGAATGATGAAGGTCCATATTGTCCCGAGAATGGGCGAACAGGTATTCTTGGGTATGGACTGCATCGACGCATTCGGAATCGTACACGATAGGAGCAAACGAACTTGGTTTATGGCGGACTTCCCGCAATTAGTCGACCATTATACTGAGGAGAATAGCGAGATAGAAGTGAAGAGGAGGGATGAAAATTCGGCAACTTTAGACCAGTGTTGCTGCCGAAGGCATTGTTGAGCCATCAAAAATCGGATAGACCGCTTTTACGTGAACTACCGTAGGTAGTTCCTGAAATGGGGCTTTTTCTGTTCACAAGGATGCCTTTTGGACTGTCAGGAGTTCGTGCGCTATTCCAGCGAATGGTAGACTTCCTCATAAGGCTAGACATAGAACCGAACGTCTATGCGTACCTCGATGACATATTCATTGTTAATGAGACGTTCAGGTGTCACCAGGAATGGGGGGCTCGAGTTATAGACCACTTAAAGAGCGCCGGACTGACCATCAACCCAAAGAAATGTGAATTCGGGAGACCGACGCAGACCAAGAGGGTGTTGAGAGAATAGACTTTGCGAGTAGGACGTTTTCAGACGCAGACAGAAAGTACGCAGTCACAAAGAAGGAGTGTTTAGCCATGATCTGGTAGGTTAGAAAATTCCGGCACTATCTAGAGGAGTTCCACTTCACAGTGATCACCAACCACACTTCATTGCGATGCACAGTGGGCCAGGAGACCCGGTTTCGTGGCCAAAAGTCGGAAAACATATAGAAATGTACAACAATGAATTACAAGGACACTAATATATGGTTTTCGAAGGTGCTGATTCCAAATCTGATGTCAGAATTCCAAAAAACAAAATGGCGGATCCTAATTTCAAAAAATCATTGGATCCACTCAAAAAGTGGTATCTAGGGGTTTTAGAGGGCGCTGAATGCAAATCCGAAGTCCGAATTTGAAAGAAAATGGCAGATTCAATATGGCGGACATTCAACACAAAAAATTATTGGATATACTTGGAAAGTGGTATCAAGGGGTCTTTGAGGGCGCTGATTGCGAATCTGATGTCAGAATTTCGGAAAACAAAATGGCTGATCCAATATGGCGGACAATAATTTCAAAAAATTATTGGATTCACTTAAAAAGTGGTATCTAAGGGTTTTTGGAGGCTCTGACTCGGTCAATTCAATTTCGTCTAGCAGAACATCAGTTTCTGAAAGGTCAGCCTCTTCATCATCTCGATCTGCTATATCGGAACTGGATGTTGCGTCTTCTGGCATCACAATTACTTGAGGCGCAGCGAGTAAAACTCTGACATTTTCGGAAATGGGCAAAAATTTCTTCTTCTGAAGTCGCGAATGAACACTGATCGCAGAAATGAGTGGATCGGAAGAATCCATTACTCTATAAAACACAACATACATATTAGCTTGGCGTTCGTATTTTCTGCTGTGAAATTGTCTGTAATTCTTATAGTCTTTTTTGCGAGCTTCAGAAGCTTCTTCGCCAAGAATTCCTACCGGTAACACGCTTGTACTAATGATTGCGGCTCCGTGAATGAGTATCTTATGTAACGTTGAAGGCATAGGGTACCAGTTGTAGTGAGTTACGTATATTCGGGAAATAGAATCACAAAGTTTTCCAAACTCAAGTGGATTTATTGGGAGCTGTTGTCACATATCGGTTAAAATTGTTTTGAAATTACGAAGTAACTCACAGTCAAGTCCAAGATGTTCTGCAAGTTCATCTGTATTTCCAAAAGCTCGCCGAGCTGTGTTCCCATCGTTCGTAGTACGAGAGCCTCATGGTTTTGATTTATCCACTATCAATCCCAACTTTTCCCACAAAATCTCTTGAACCTTTTTTTCCGCTGAGCAAATTTTTCTTTTTGAGCAGGAGATCTTACTTGCCAGACCTTGAGAGGAAGCCTATACGAAAGGTGCAAGCAACATTCTAGTATCCTGATCCACGCATGTAATGGACTGCTGAGTCCATACATCAACGAATTTAAATAGGTCCTTCAGCTTATTGGACAGGTCATTGAAGAACTTAGGAGTTGAATGACAGATGGGGCAAGTTTGTATGGATTTTGTCCCTGTTATTTTTCAGTACTTTGCCGTCTATCAATGTTAAGAAGAAAGAAAAATGGATTCGAATACTCCGTCTATCATCTAATGCAACTCTATGAGTTTCTAGCTTGTCAATTTGATTCTCAATGTTCTTTTTTTGATTCAAAACAATTGCCTCGGTTTCTTTAGTTCGCAGTATCTGAATGGGGTGACAAGATCTTGGCGATTGAGACGCTCTGTTATTCCAAAGAATAACATTGTCCGCATTGGACAATCTTAAAGGGATGAGAGAAGTTACAAACAAGCTTTCATCACTGAGACTCTCATTGTCTTCTGCTGATTTAAAAGATTGCTTGTAAGGTGAATGACCAGTACTACCATCCATACCCCACGAACACATCAATGAAATATCCATTTCCGTACTACCCAAATTATGCATATGCTGGATTATGACTTCCCTTTGCGATTCCACAATCCTACTGGAAGTGTGATTCAACAAGGCCTGCAGAGTTATCTCTGCTTTTTTCTGCGAAATCGAAATGTTTTCTTCGGGTGGTCTACATTGCATCTTAACTTCTCTAACACAATTGTACGACGGCCAAATATCAGCAACACAGTTTTTGCTTTCCAACCGTATATTTGTGTAAACAGATTTAGTTAGGGAATTATCGAGAAGGAAAGTAAGAGCTTCTTCAGCAGTCTTTTTTTTTGTTGGAATTTCCGCTGCCTCCAACAATTTCTTAACTTTTCTTGGTTGCTTCAAGTTTCCTGAATCCTTCTTGAGAACAGTATACAAATCTTTCTTATCAGTTCGATTTGCTGCATAGCATGAAGCCATTAATAGTTTCTTCGGATGGTGCTTCTGTTCAGTACTGATTTTAGCAGATTCCCGCCGCTTTGAGCGATCAGATTTCTCATGAAATTCTAGGCTTGGACGACCAAGATGAGAAGATGTTAGATGTTCTCGCTCAGTTTTCATGGTC
>NC_046660.1:3579129-3584254 GCF_010883055.1 Belonocnema kinseyi | reverse complement strand
TGACAAAATGTTGAAATATGGAACACAATATGGGAACGACAGTGACAAACAGGGAGAAGAGAAAAGAATAATTTGTTAACTTATTCAGAAAGTTTATATATTAAAAATGTATATATTTTATACATAAATTATGTTCATTAAAATTTTATTAATATTTACACACGGAATTTGAACGGAAAGCGGATTGCCGAAGCAAGTGAGTTCGCACGTCCTCGTTGATGCGGCTAGGAAAACAAATGAAGGTAAGCCAGCAGCAGCGCAGCGTGCTACACGCCATGACATGGTCGTGCGCGGCAATGTGTATATACTATAAGCAGCGAAACAAATGAAAGTGCACATCCTAAGGAATACATTCATATATTTTAGAACTCAATATGTTGTGTTATGTCATGTTGTGAGCAATCGGAAGCAGGAGCTCTGCTGTATAATCTTGTTCTATATTCACTAATAATATGATTTTATTAAATTTCAATTGACAATTCCAGATTCAATTGACTTCAGAGCAAGATTTTCTACTTTGTGCCTATATCATCGGAACAAAAATTCATCAATCAACGTATAATTGTCGTCAAAAATACTTCAATTCTTCCTCAGTTTAGTAGTCCATTTCATTTTTCCGAATTCAAGAATCGACTTTTGGCCACGAAATCGGGTCTCCTGGCCCACTGTGCGATGGTCATACAACCTTCACAATCCAATGGGCCGATTGGCTGGATGGGCCCCTGACCCCCTCGAATACAATTCTTAAGTCTTACACCGGAAACGAGTTTTGCACCACGTGTCTGACGCCCTTTGTGGGATGTACTCGGAGAAAGTAGCAAACCCCATAGTTGCCATGCATGCGGGGGAGGACGAGTGGTATCGTAAGAGAGTGCATGAGGTAAAATTGACAGTGAATCAAGGCTGACCAAAGGCCTGAGGCGGGCTTAATGGGCCGCAGGGTAGTACAACAGTCCTAGACTGTAGTGGCCATCGACGTAATGGATCCGTGGCTAAAGGACGTGCGGAATCCAGCACTCATTTATCCAGGTTAACCATCCGCAGGCGGATCCTGTAGAGCGAGTAAATTTAGTTCTCGAAACAATGCTTACTTGAATTTAGGTGCGGAACCAAATCCATACAAAAGCGTACACCGAAGGGTAGAGGAGCTACTCTCCTTACATCACAAGAGTGTGTTCGACCGTCAAAAGGTGAATTACGATAAAGGGCGGTGACACGCGGTGTTTAAGATGGGTAATGGGGTCATGTGCGAGGCCCAGGTAACGTCCTCAGCCCAAAAGAGGGTAACGAGAGGATTTGGGGGTAAAAAGCAGGGAGCGTACGTCGTGGTTCGCGTTCTAGGATCTTCAGTATACTAGTTAGGGACTGAAGACGGACAAATGGTAAGAAAATTTCCCGTGAAACTTCTAGTCCCCTACCGCGACGAAGGACCATTTAGGTAAGGAGGCGTTATGGAACAATAAGTAGTCAACGCTTTCTTAGTAGTTCCCCTACGCCTTTGCATGCCCAGGGTACTGTAGAAATAAACAGACCTTAGATTATTTGCGTTTCATCATTTCCGCTAGATAATATTAACGAGTTTTTTGCAAATATGCAATTTATGCATTGTCCTCTGTTTTTAAAATCCGAATCCTCAAGCATTCGCCTTTTTGAATAATTAAGCGATTTTTGTGTTGAACAGATAACCCACTCTTCAAGGCTAATGTGAAAGATGCCTGTAGCTGAGTCCTCATTTCTTGAGAAAATTATAACATATCCAAAAACATTCAATCCATTTTCCACCAAAACTTATAGTGTAATAGATATCCGAAAAACCACATCGTAATATTTATACGTCATTTCCAAATCAGAATTCAGATACTCATTTCATAACATAACTAAAACTTACGCAAATGACATGATAGAAAAAGAAGTATTTTTAACATTAACAAGCTTTTATCGTACAAATTAAGCCAATATTCAACTTCATAACCTGCAAGTAAATAAACTATTATATAGTTAATTAAAAAGAATTAAAATTAAATCTTTATCTCATTCAATGTTGCGAAGAAATTAGTCAGCTAACAATTAATTGATATGTTCATAAATTATAACATAAAATGCATTGAACTATCATTTTCATTTAAATATTGAAATAATTTTGACTCTACATTTTTTATTAATTTTCACTTTTATTTATGAAAATTTGTTTTATTGGTAAATTTTGAGACTGATTTCGAAAAAGAATTCAAACATATTTATATATGTTTTTAAAAATCGAATGCAAATACTCATTTCACTAAATCAGAATGATTTGAAAAATTATATAATTGAAATAATATAATTGTAAATATAAATTAACTTGTAATATACAAATTATATTATATCACAAGTTTGATATTATTATAATTCGTAACTTGCATTGGTATTAAAACAGACGAAATTTCATTGTCCCTTTTAAAAAAATGCGCATGCATTAAAAAAATTTGGTTATTCAACGTTTTATTGCAACTTTTGTCGTTTTTATATAAACTGAATTTTCTCATTTCCAATGTTTTCTTTCTGATTTGATCTTTAAGCATACGGTCTACTGAGTAGCCTTACCGTTTTTAACTTCTAAATTATGTATATATGTTGACACATACACACACATACATATCACAGACAGAAATACTGACAGACATACAGTGAGACATACACATAGGCTGACATACCGACAGACACATTCGTAAAAACCTGTTTTTCGGGTTCAGGGGTCTCAAAACGTGGAAATTTGACAAAAATTGGAGGGAGGGGGCGGTTAAATTTTACACAAATCTAATACCTTCTCTGATGAAAATGTAAAAAATTAGCCAGTCATCATTACACCATTTTACAAATGAAACACCATTAAAATATAATTGTCTGATAAAACATTGAAATATCTTTTACTTCATGTATTTTTCTTTAATTTGAAAATACATTTTTGCAAATTTTAGTCTGTCATAAATTTTAAAACTAATTCCAGGAAATGTAAGTTTTAGACGAATCAGTGGATACTTAATTATTCAGTTCAAAAAATAAAAAGCAGGGAACAATTATTTTCATTGAAATATTCAAATAATGTTTATATTATGTTCTCGTTTAAGTTTTGAAACATCATGTCTATCCGTCTAATTAACGAATAACCTTGTAAACTAATTCAAAACTAATATGAAGAAAATGTAAAGAAATAAATGTGAAGAAAATTATCAGCTTATCATGAATTAAACGGTTCACAACATAAAAAGCCTCGAACAATTTTTTTGCATAGCCCGTGTATGTGTATGTCGTAGTTGTTACTTTAAAACCCGGAGGGGTAATGTAGTTTAAATAAATCCAATAGATGGTGCTCTGATCAGCTCATGTAGAAATTCCGATCGGGTTTTAGAAGGGCCCTGGCTAGATTTCCCTATTTCTAATCGGGCGCTTGCTGGGGAAAATAGAGAGGGCCTGATTAGTTTTGTAACGCTATTTTAACCAGGTTCTAGCTAGAGCTTCTGATCAAACACTAACGAGAGTGCCCTTTTATCGCCCGAAAATTAGTAAGGTACCGCTTAGACCCTTTCTAGTATAGTATGAATAATATTTTTTGTAGAATATTTAATTGATATGACAAAAAATGTATTTACAAAATAAATATTCATTGATTGCGAGTATTTTGGCTTGAAATATTAATGGTCCTATTTAAAGTGAATACGTATATTACATTTTTAAACATTATATTACAAATGAAATTTCTATCACTACGGAGTATCGAACACCTACATCTATTCCGAAATCTATCGCCTAGCAGTCGGGAATCTTACTTATTACATTAAACCTTCGAGTTGATAGACGGTGGTTTAATATGCATGTGTATTAAATTGAATATACTGGTCAATATAGCAATGAGCGTAAAAACTCTACGCGCTTTAATTTCTTTAAATCTTGTCAAACATTTTCAATTAAATTAATAATCTAAAATTCGTCGACTATATTGTTTTTCATTATGAAAGTGCAATTTAAGGGTAAACTTTTTTCTTACTTTCGCTCTAAATAGTCGAAATTTAAGACGAAGGAAGTCAAAACTAAACTTATTTGGAATTTGTGAAAAATGGAATTATCTGATTTTTCTTTTAAATGATAAACATGATAAAACCCGATTTTGAAACTTTTGTTATTAAGGGGAGGGTGGTCCAAGAGAAGGCAGGTTTTGTCTATCTTTCTTCGATTACCGTTGCAGGAATTTATTATGGATTATGGATATTCCGGAAAGTGTTGATTTTCCTACAAAAACATAACGGGAAAATTTGTTCGTAATTAAAAATACACAACATTTGTCTAAAACATTAAAAAAAATTATTCATAGTTTTTGAGTTGTGTGAAAATAGGGAAATATTTATTTTTTTGTTTGTTGAAATACATATTCACCTCTGCCGTTGGCCGTCCATATATTTATTTATATAAGTGTCCGTTACACAGTTTTACCGCAAGGAGGTAGCCGCGGTTTTCAAACCCGTTTTTTCTTTTTTGTTTTATTTTACGAGGTAGCTTGAAAAATAGTGTTTTTTTCAATAAATGTTCCGGACAAAAGATGTGTATTTTCGAATTCTGAACAACTCTGGCCTGTTGTGTTTTTTCGAAAACCCATTATTGTCTGAGATAACCGACAAATGTAATAAAAACATGCAAGTGCATATATCTATAGCTATATGCTATATAGGTTTAACGTGCGTGTTAACACATTTTCTGGATTACCTCGAAAAATAATGGTTCTTCGAAAAAAATACAAAAGATAAAAAAAGAGGAAAAGGGAAATCAAAGAGAGTCCGGAGAATAGCGCGCTAGAGAGTCCCTTTAAAAAAAAGCGTACGAACACGTAGGTCACCCCCCCCTCCCCTCCCCAAATGAAGGGGCAGGCGGAGAAGGAGGTTATCGAGGTGCTGATAGGCGAGATCAGAGGGTGAAGGAAGGGCGTAAGGGGGGCTATGGAGCAGATGGAAAGCATGCGGAAGGACCTGAGGGTAAGAGATGAGAGATGGGAAAAGGAAGTACCAGGTGTATACATATGAAACCGGTATTTTTTCAAGAAAAAAACACATTTATTTCAAGAGAATGATAACAAATATTTTATTCAAAGTATGCG
>NC_046660.1:3564753-3579029 GCF_010883055.1 Belonocnema kinseyi | reverse complement strand
TATGCCAATTAGCACAAATGGTAAGTTCCGACAGTGCCTACAAGTGTGCCTACTGGCCGCTAAATGGCAATACCGGTTTCATATGTATACACCTGGTAAAAGAGCTGAGGGGGAAAGTAGAAGGATTGCAGAGAGAGTTGGTGTTGGTAAGGAAGGAAAAAGAGGATAAAATAAAGGAGATAGAAGAAGATATTAGGATGTGGAAGGAAAGGGCGGAAAACAGGCTGGAGAAGGTTGAGGGCAGGTCGGGAATGACAGCAGTGGACAGGGGGGAGGGTGAGAAGCAAGGTATTTGAGAGAAAGTGCGAGAGCGGAGGAACGAAAAGGAGGAGAGAGCGGATAGGGAAAGGATAAGAGCAATGGAGTTGAAAATAGAGAGAAAAGAGAAGGCGATAGGAGAAATAATATAGTGATAAGAGGATTGAAGCTCAAGAGCGGGCAAGAAAGGGACGGGGTGGAAGCGCGGCTACAGAGCCTAGGGTGGGTTAAAGGCAAGGTAGGAAAAGTTAGGATGGAGGGGAGCAAAGAGAATGAAGTGGCGGTGGTGGAATTGGAGAGCGAAAAATTGGGGTAATGCGTAACAAAAATAGGATACAGGACAATTAGGTTTTTGTTCATCAAGATTTGACGAGGAAGGAAAGGGATGTTCAGAGAATGTTAAATGACACGGCAAGGAAGAAGAGGAGCTAAGGGAGAGCAGTGAAGGTAGGGTATCGAAAAATAAAAATAGATGAGAAAATGTGGTTCCGGGACGAGGAGAAGGAGGCGTTAAAGAAAGTGCAGGGGAATTGTTTCGGGGGAAGTAGGGGGTGGGAGAAAAGGAGGGTGGAGGAATGTTAAAGGTGTTGTACTGGAACGTAGCAGGGGTAAAAAACAAAAATAAGGATTTCTGGAGGTATATTAAGGAATTTGATGTGATTGGACTGCTAGAGACGTGGGTAGAGAGAAAGAAATGGGATAGAGTAGAGCGAAAGTTTCCAAGGGGGTATAGGTGGATGCTACCGGAGGCGGTCAAAGTAAAAAGGAAAGGCAGGGCTAGTCGGGGAATTATAGCAGGGGCTAGGGATGGATTAGAGGAAGAAGTTTATGGAGAGGTTGAGGGGGCGGTCATGCAAATGAGGGCTGTATAGATAGGAGGGGTGATGCATAAGTTTGTGACTGTGTACAATAAGGATGGAATGAAAATTATTAATGAAAGGGTAGAAAACTTACTAGGAGAGAGAGAGAGAGAGAGAGAGAAAGAGAGAGATGAGGGTATGGTGGTAATAGGGAGAGACTTCAATGCGAGAAATGGGCAAGAAGAGGGCCTGTACCAGGAAGGGGAGAGCTTTAAAAGAAAATCGAAGGATAAAATAATAAATAAAGAAGGGGAGATTCCAAGAGACTGGATGGAGGATAGAGGGTGGGCGGTGGCGAATGGTATGGCAAAAGGGGACAAAGAGGGAGAATACACGTATGTGAGTAAGAGGGGCTTATCGGTGATAGACTACGTGATTATGAATATGCAAGGGTTTGAGGAGGTAGAGAAAATTGTAGTAGAAGGAAAGGTGGAAGCAGACCATCAGCCATTGATTTTGTGGATACAGGAGGAGGCTGGCGAAAGGCAGGGTGGGGAGGAAGGGTCGTTGAGGGAGAGGGTGTTGTGGACGAGAGAGGCGATAGAGAAGTATCAGGAGCAGTTGGGCAACGTAAGCTTTGAGTGGGAGTCCGTGGACGAGATATGGGAGGATCTATGAGAGAAAGTGAAACGTTGTGTGCAAAAGAAGGTATTTAGGAAAAAGAAGAGGTTTTAGAAAACATAGGATGGGGATAAGTGAGAAGATAAGGAGCGACGAATGTAGGAAATTTTTGAAAGGATTCATTTTAAGGGTCAGATACTCGAAAAAGAGATGAGGGGATTAGAAGAAACAGAGAGGTAGATGAAGAGGAGCTGAAAGACGAGGAGATAGAGAAGCAGATACGGAAGTTGAAAAAATCGAAGGCAGCAGGGATTGACGGGTTAGAGAACGAAGCTTGGCTTTTTGGCACACAAGAGGTAAGGCAGAGACCGAAGGGGGTAATGAAAAAAGTATGGAGGGGGGAAGGGATTCCCAAGAGGGTGGAGAGAGGGGTTGATCGTACCACTGTATAAGAAAGGGGATAGGGAAAGGTAGGCAAATTATAAAGGAATTACGCTCATGAATACCGCGAACAAAGTATACGCGATCGTGTTAGCAGATAGGCTGCGAAAGGATGTTGAGGGGGAAGGAATATTGCTGGAGACGCAGGCGGGCTTTAGAGAGAGAAGGAGCACTATTGACAATATTTGCGTCTTGCAACACGTGGTGGATAGGGAATTAACCAAACAGGGTGCCAAGTGTATGCGTTTTTTGTAGATCTAAAGAGCGCGTTCCCGTCAGTAGATAGGGGGAGGTTGTGAGAGGCAATGGAAGTGAGGTGAGTGAAGAGGGGCTTGATCGAGAGGGTAAGGGAGGAGACGAAAGATAAGGTAAGAGGAGGGGAGGGAATCTCTGAGGGATTCTGGATGTATAGGGGGTTGAGGCAAGAGTGTCCGCTTAGCCCAACGCTTTTTGCAATTTTGATCGCCAATATGGAAAGTAAGCTAGTAGCCGGAGTTGCAGAAGGAGTTAGGGTAGGAGGAATCAGGATATGGTCACTCGCATATGCAGATGACATAGTGCTGTTGGCAAAAAGCGACGAGGCTTTAAAAGCGATGATAAAGAGATTGAAACGTTACTTGGACAAGAATTTGTTAGAGTTAAATGCGGACAGGTCGAAGGTTATGGTTTTCAGGAAAGAAGGTTGGAGAGATGGGGGAGGGAGTGGAAGTGGAAGGGAAAAGCGGTACAGGAGGTGAAAGAGTTTGTGTACCTGGGATTCCTGTTTCGAAGAAATAGGGGAGTCGATGGTCATATAAAAGAGAGAGTGGAAAGGGCAAATGTGGTGATGAGGCAGGTGTGGGGGCTGGGGAAGTTATTGTTCGCAGATGATTTTAAAAGGAGAATAAAATAGTTTGATTCGCTAGTGATTAGTGTCTTATTTTACGGAGTAGGGATGTGGGGTTGGATGGTAAGTGAGCAGGTAAATAGGGTACAGGAGAGGTATTTAAAGTGGATACTGGGGTTGGAAAAGAATACGCCAAACTATATTGTCAGGAGGGAGACAGCAAGAACGAGTTTAGGGATTATAGCAGGAGTCGAGCGTGTAAATATGAGGAGAAATTTTTGGAAGAGGGGGGAAGTATATTGATTAGCGAGTGTTGGTGGGAGAAGGAGAACAGACGTAGTGGTGCATAGATGAAGGTGGAAAGGGAAAGGTAATTTAGAACGAATGGTTTGCAGATGAATGAAGTTAGCAGAATGCACGAGGAAGGTAGGAAGGTATTTGAGTTGGTTCAAAAGAATGTCATGGAGAAAGAGAAGGGAGAAGGAGAGGAAAGAATAAGAGAGCCAAGGTATAACGGAAACTATGTGTGGATTATGCCAAGGGAGAGAGCGCAATATTTGTGTAAGAAAGAGGAGCAAGGAAGTCAGGAACTTCGAGCGAGAATGAGGTGCGGCTGCATGGAGAATTATAATAGGTTCTGGCTTTCTAGAGAGAAGAGAATGTGTGAATTGTGCGGGAAGGGGGATTCAAAATTGGAGCATTGGTTAGAGGAATGTGAAGAGGTGGAAAGGAGGGGGATAAGCATTGGGGTATTGTTGCATGAAAAGGGTGACAAAAGGGCAGTAGCATGGGTGAAGGGGGTGTTGGGTAAGATAGAGAAGAAGAGAAGGAAGGAGGAAGAGGAATGGAGAAGGAAAGTTTGTAAATAGGAGAGGAAGTAGATGTAAGAGAAATGTAAATATTGTAAATAGTAGTAAGATATCAGGTGTTAGCCGCGGAGACAGAGGCTGGTAATGCGAGGCATAACAACAAAAAAGCGAAACGCGTGCGAGGCGAGGCGTGGCGCAGCGAGGAAGGTTAGAATTTAAGGTTAGAATTCAGAGACGAGCAGATTAGTTATGAGGTGTGGATGGATAGTACTTTGTAAGACGTAGTTGTAAGAAAATTCTGTAAAAAAATGAAAGTGGCCGAAAAATAAACGTTTCTCTATATGATAGCGACCACATCGGAACCCAACTTCAAATAGGGAAATATAGGGAAATTTCTGCGCGGGAGGTAGGCCTAATTATGCACAGTTATGTACAGCAAAAATACTCAAATTCATTAAAAACTTGATAATTTTTACGTTATCATCATTTATAATCGAGAAAGTATTAGAATTGTCCGAAATTTGACACCTTAGTTTTTAAACGCATCTGCACGTTTCGAGACCACTTTTTTCTGAATTTGAAAATTCTATGTACGGATATTTATAGCATTAATATGGACAAACAATTTATCCTTATGACTTTTTTCAATCAAAAGAAAATTCTCAGAGCTATAGCATTTTCAAGATTTTTTAAATCAACCGAAATTCAAAATTTTAAGCCAAGCAACGGACGATATGAAAAAAAGTCAAGAGAAGAAAAACATTCCTTTTTCAAATCCCTACAAGACTGTCATAACAAAATTTGTGATTTTCTTGGAAAATCGAAAATTCAAATTCTGATTGCACAAAAAATAATGAAAATTAAAAAATTCTATTTTATGGTCAAACTATGTAGGATACGAAAGAAGGTGAATTAAAAAAAAATCTGTCCCAAAAAAGATTTATAATTTCTTTCAGAATCACTTCTTGATAGGACGCGTACTTTTTATTTTATTCGTGAAAAATAACATTGCAACTAAAAACAAATAAAAAATTTGTCGAAAAATGACGAAAGTTAGAAAAAAATTAACAAAACCTGTTTACAAATTTCTTTCGAAAATTGAGCGCGCAGCGCGAGTGTCACGATGAGAACGTGTACCTCAAAGCCTACAGAGCTTTGAGAAACTGAATCTTTGACTATACTTATTTAAGTAGGCAATTCAGAATATCAAGACGCATAAAAATACCGCTATCCGAAACAGAGCTTTTTGATTAAGTTTTATTCAAGCATTCCGAATGCAAAAAATAAAAAAAGAATGCAAAGCGCGAGGTCACCCATTATCGAGCGCGAGGCGCGCAATTCAATAGATGTGCGCCCTAGGCGCGCTTAAACTTGCAAGCGAAGCGAGCCGCGTGTGTGGCGCGCGATGAGAATGTACCCGCGAGGCAGGCAGATTTTTATAAACATAAAAGGTAGAACGAAGTTTTCAGTAACAATAAGAGCAGCTGTAATTAGGAATTCAAAAAATTCATAAAAACATGTAATTAAGTATTAGGAAAATTGAATAGAAAGGTGAGAATTTTTAAAAAAGTTTGAATTGCATTCCTATTTTTCTCTTGTTTATTTTTTCAATTTAATTAATTAATTTTATGAACAACTGTAATTGTTACAAATTTCAAACATTGATTAGTAATATTACTTTACTTATAATACTTGTAATAATAATATTTAAACATTGATAATTAGCCTTATAATGCACTTTTTCATTTTAATTCATCTATAAATTTCCGCTTTCTAAAAAATATATATCTATATCTATTTATCTATTATTATCTATTCTATATCTATTTATCTATTATATTTCTATTGTTTAAACAATTGTAAGGACCTTTAAGTGTAAACATTTTTTTATACGATATTCATCAAAAACTTAAAAAAAGAACAGATATTTATATTTTTTATTCATATTGCAGTCATAAATAGTGTAACGTGATCTTTTTTTTTATCTCTCTTTTCTTTACTGTTTGTTGTTGTAAAAGAAAGGAGAACAAAAATACTCACGCTGATCCACTCGACTCTTGCTGCAGGGGAATCTCACATTTAGTAAATAAGGTAGTTTTAAGAGGAATTCTACTTAACTTCCAGGATTATTTTAGTAATTTAAAGAAATATATATTTCTCTTGGTCGACCCGTAAAATAGGGATTGGAATTCTGTATGGTTAGGTTCGCGACGTTAAGAGCTGTCATTCGTCTGATTGACTTGACCGAGAAGAAGGATGGACTAGATTCTTGATGACCAGACTATTGATTTCGGCACTTAATCCAAACTTTGAACACTTAATGGGACTCTTTATCTCATCGACAACCTCTCATGTCTTTATTGCTGTCAGCGAACGTCAGCTGATCACTCATTATACATACTGGATATGTCTCATTGAGTCTGTCGTACGAATCTCCAGACGGAACCACTAGATGGAGCGTCAATGTCCTTTGGGAACTTTCTACGGTACCGACGGTACGGACGTTGAGTTTCGTTCTCCCGCCAATTAGTTATCGTGTGTCAACTAAGTCGAGTGGTGCTCAGAGAGAGAGAGAGTTTTCAGAGGAATTTTCATACTTACAAATACTCAAAATCGGATTGCTTTGATATTAAAACAACACCAGTGGAATTTATCCTACGAGCCATAGGAACACGGACTTGGGGATCAAGTGGGTGCCAGTTTTCCTTCTCGTACCGGCATCATGCTTTTCTTTTTGTAAGATCGGCCCTTGTTTTATTTTATATTTACAGGGTAAAAATATTTAACTTTGGTTTCCTTTTATATTAAAAGAAGATACCATGTTCAGATACATAAAGTGAAAAACTAGCTAGGTTAAGTCTTAAATTGCCGAAATTTTTTAAAATTTAATTGTTTGTGCGATGTTATCGTTTCTATTAAATCTAAATTTTAATAAAATCACTAAGTCGAGTCAAGATGTCGGTTGCTTCTTTTTTGCGCTTAATTTGTCTCATATCCATAATTTCGATTTGTACTGTTGAATTATTAGTCAACTTTGCTCAGGCACCGCCCCAACGTATCCTTTTCATTGAGTCAGTCGGTAAAATTAAATAATCTAGATTTTTTATTTCTCTTTTTATTCGTAATTATAATCGAAAGTTTTTAGTGGCGTCTCCACAGGCGCCTCGCGCTTGGTATTAGACATTTTGGCCTAGTCTTTATTTTATTAGTACTTTTAGGTCATATCGTCAAAATATTTGTGAAACTACGCTGAGCAGCTAAGTAACGGATAAGTGATAGTTTTCATTTTAGTTTAAAAATCCCGTTACAATAGCAAAAAATGAAATCGAAATACAGTAAAAATTTTACGAATAATTACGTATCATTTTTTTTTAAATAATAGTGCAGCGACATAAAATTAATATACATAACACAATTGGAAATATTTATGTATTTATTTATTTAGTACTCAAACCATTAATGGTGAGAAATTTAATATTACATATCAGACATTACTGAAAATATAATGACATTTAAATAAATACAATTTTATAAAGACTTATTTATCAGTTTTTTTGAAATATTTTATTAACTGTAAATAATTTAGTGCTTTACTCACATATACAAAAAATAGAAAATTTAATTTTCATTAATATTCTGCGTATCAGAGAAACGATTAATCGTAGACGATTAATCGCAATGGATAATAACAATACCGCCCTTGTTTATTATGCGAGTTAAAAAATTAAATTACTTTTTTAATTACCACGCCACGTGGACATTTTATCTATGTTCCCTGCCTCTAACAACGTATTACCTTCTTTTCTCTAAATATCCACAAAAAACTCTGAAACTATCGATTTAGAAAATTACTTTCCCATGGTCTCTTATAATTTGCAATCAAAAAAATTAATTTTTAAATTAAAATTATTTCTTGGAAAAAGATCCTCCATCTTCACTCCATTGGGAATCGAACCACAAAACTCCTGATTTCCGGTTAGGTGCTTTTCCAATGAAGCTATTAGAGGGATCAGAATAAGAACTCTTAATTCAAGAAAATAACGCTAATTTTTAGCTAGGTGTTAATGGTACATGTTATTATTTTACATTTTATCTGCTATATCATCAGAGATTGTACCTTACCGACAGTAGATCAACCCTCGAAACCACGAAGGCAGAAAATCTACACAATATCGATCAAGTTAAGAATCTTCAATAACAGAAAATGCATAACGCCTTAATAAGACTAGATGGAAAATAATATTTTCAAATTAAAATTATTTTTTGACAAAAGATCCTACTCCACCTTCACTCTATTGGGAATCGCACCAAAAAACTTCTGATTTATTAAAACTTTAAGCATTTTCTGTTATTGAACATTCTTAACTTGATCGATATTGTGTAGATTTTCTGCCTTCATGGTTTGGAGGGTTGATCTACTGTCGGTAAGGTACAATCTCTGATGATATAGCAGATAAATTTTAAAATTAATTTTTTACAAACAAAAACCGAATGTTTAAAAAGATAGTTCAAGTTTTAATGAAATGGATGAATTTTTAACTAAAGTGATGAATGTTCACCTGAAATAGTTTAATTTTCTTTTAAAAAATAAACAATCAAACAAAAGTCAAGAAGGAATAGGACGCAACAATGTGTCAAACACGTACATATTTCTTGACCCACGCAGCTATTTTTTACGATGTGAATATATAATTATTAATATACAATTTATTTTAACAATTTTTTTTTACACTGAAATTACTATATAAAGAGATTTTCAGAAAAAATGGGGAGAAAACTTAATTTTTTAAATAAATATCATAAACCAAGTTTAGACAAATGGTAAACAAACCGTTTTGACACATTAGTGATTTTGCTTTGGGGTCATATACATTTGTTTGTGTGAAAATGTCTAATTTTGTGTAAAATAATCCTAATTTTCGATGCACTTCAGCCGCCACTTTCTTCTAATGAAAGAAAAAAATCAACACTTCCCGCAAATGACGATTATTTGACACAATTTTAGACATTTCCACACAACCAAAAGTATATGACCCCAAAGCAAAATCACTAATGTGTCAAAATGGTTTATCTACCATATGTCTAAGCTTGGTTCATGACGTTTTGAATATGTCAAATTGGACCAGCACTTATTGCTGCACGGTAAAAAAAATTGAGCTGTGACAGGGATATTATTCCTTATTATAGCCAAACATTTAGCTGAAAACGAACGAACGAAGGAATTTAGAAAGATCCCTGGATCAGCGAATATGAATATCCTTGACCATTTTCCAAATACTAGGGATATCGTGTAGTCAAACCCCTAATAAGTATAGCTGTAATTGGGATATTAAGAATAGGTGTCTGAAGCAATTATCGGAAGAGCGTCGGTGCATTATGGGAGCAGCGAAATAAAATGGCGACGGTCTAATCGGGAGCAGTGACAGTTGAGATTTACTTTGGACAATTAAACGCTTTTTACCACTCAAAGTGTGCGCGATTGTTAATATTAATTAAATGGAGTTTATGATGCACCAATAATAATAATTTACATTTGTTTCGATTGTAGGCGATAACTATATTGAAATATCAAGAAACGCGATAAAAACAACAAACTCGACCTCCAAATGCATTACACAGATTTCAGGGAAATTCATTTTCGCCATACCAGACGAAAAATTGGCTACTGTAAGTTAATATATTTCTGTAACAACTAAATTTTTTTTTCTATTCTGAAGATAATACAATTATACATAATATGTCGAAAGTAATACACTTTCGAACTTAGCAATTTTGTCCAAATTCCTGATTTACGAGAACAATTTACATAAAGTAACTAAATGTGTAACTCTTCTAACTAAAGGTTTTACCTAATCCAAGCGTACACTTTCTTTGAGTTTGACATATTCTCGAGTCACTCGTTTGCCTCAAGAATTTGTTTTCCGTGTGGAGTCATGTATTGACAAACAGCGGGCACTTAGTTGCGCACCTAATAAATAATTGTTTGCCCCCTCCAAAAGGTTTCAGGATTATAAATAATATAAAGAAAAACCCAATCAAAGTCCCAATTGGGAACAGAGCGGGTTATCTCTGGTCGCTGCGCTTGGGCCCCGATTGGGTATCGCGTTTCATTTCAAGCCTGGCCCCATTTAGATAGCACCATTTAGGCCAAATTCTGCTCGATCTTGCCCCCCTCAGGTCCGTATTGGAATTTATGCACGGGTGAAGGTATAACTAATATTTAATTATATAATCTGAAATTAAATGATCAATTTAGGTAATTAATTTAAAACAATTCAAATTCAATCTGTAGGTACTTCGATATTGTGAACAAAATTAATCAGCTGATAATGAATTAAACAGATCATAACATAAAAAGCCTCAAACAATCATGTTCTTGGAAACAATCATATTATCTTTACTTCATATATTTTTTAAAACATAAGTACATGTAATTTTGAATTTTCAGTTCAGATATTTACTTCACAACATTATAAACATTTCGAAAAATTATATAATATATTATATTATACATTATATGTTATATATTACATATTATATATTGTACTAGACTATTATGTGCGCGCGCTCACTTTTATACTCATTTTTATAATTTGCTCAATTTTCTAATAACAATTTATTTGTTAAAATTTTCTGAAGACTTATATTCTTGTTGAAATTAGATTCTGAAAGAATGGATTCAGCGTATCTATACATCGTAAAATGTACGAGTACTATTTTTATAGAGCGATTACATATTCCGTAACGTTATTTTAAACACTTTTACTTTCCCACACCCTAACTGCAGTTGCGTAATATTTTTTTTTCTATTATTTTAGAAAACTTAACAGACGTTTTGTAAATAAAAATAGATTTTCAGAGTGAAGTGCGGTATAGAAATAAATTAAACAATATTTTCACGTAACACAACAATGCTTTTTGTTATTTGTTTAGTTAGACACATTTTAAATTTATTTATAAGAAAAGAAGTATCAGAATTTTTTCAAAGAATTATATAAGTTTTATCATTTTTATGATACAATTATGAAAGATTTTCAAATATTCAAGATGTGTCAAAAAAAGAATGCAGAAGATTTAAAAAATATACGTTTTATTTTACAGGATTTTACAAATTATTAGAAAAATTTCAGCCTTTTCAAAAGATATTTAAGTCTTTTATAATTTCCGAAGAAATAATAAATATTCCATACATTTTCGGAAATGCTTCCAAGGTTTAAAATATTTCAAGTCTATGCAAAGCCTCTTGAATTCCTAAAAATATTTGTAAATGAATCTAATTTTTCTTAAAATTTTGAAAAATCATTTAAAGTGTGAAAAATTCACCACAAAATCTTCAAAAAATTCTTACGAATTTCAAGTAAATTATAAAATACTTGTGAATATTTCAGATTCGCCAAAAAATCTAGATTAGGAAAAATATATATTTTACGGGATTTTACAAAATAATAGGAAAAGAACAAGCCCTTTTAGAATTAAATATCTACAGAATACTCCTTAAATTCTTCAAAATATTTTTATCTGACTGGAATTTCTCTTGAAATTTAGAAAAGTTATTTAAAATCTAAACTGCTGCCTAAAAATATCCCCAATTTTCCTAAAAACTTGGATAACATTAATTGCTTCACTTGAGACCTTTCAAAGTTATTCTAATTAAGGGAATCTGATATGTTACCATATGGGTTTTCAGTTTTTCACACATTTTGTTCACAAATTTTAATTTGAAAAAAAACATTAGTGTCCAGATGTTTACGGTTGTAACATCTGGCTTTCTTTTCGTTTAAAAACTTTCACATCAATCTGAATTTTTTTAAATCTTCTTTATTCTTGTAAATTTTCGCAATATTTACATAATGTTATGGTTTAATTTATTTTTTATTTTTTATGTTTTAATGTTACAAAATTAAAACATTTTGCTTTAAAATCTTCTACTCTTTGTTCTCAAATTATTTATTTTGGCACGATGTTGCTTTAAACACTTGTTAATCCTTTTTTTATTTTATAAAATTATATGAAAAGTTTTTAAATCTTTTTTAATGAGCTCTTAGAACTCATTAGTAAAAAATTGTTTGAAATTTTCCCATGAATCTAAACTATATATTTTCCCTGCTCTTGACGACCTCAAAAATTAAGTTTACCTAAATTTGAATGAAATTACGGAAAATGGAAATAATTTTATTAAAATCTTCCATATTATCTTTTAACAATTTTGAAATCTTAAAAATTAAAAATCATTATTTCATAATTAATTATTAACTGCTTAAAATTTTCCCATAACTGTTAAAAAAAAAATATTCTCAAAATTTTTCAAAATTTCTTAAGACACTTCTATTGTTCTAATTCTTAAAATAAGTTCTTTCAATAATTTAATTTTACTTATCTGTTTGAAAATTTAAAAAAGAAACGATTACCCAGATTTAAAAAAATAAAACATTTGTTTCTTCTTAGAAACTCCGGAATTATAGTATGGTAGCAAAAACAATTTATAATTGAATCTTTATCTATTTCGGTGTTGCAAAAAAATTACTCACCTAACAATTCACTGATTTTTTGATCAATTATAACTTAAAAAGCATTAAACAATCATTGTCATTCGAGCATAGGAAAAATTTTTACTCTACATTTTCTTTTAATATCACATTCATTTTTTTTGTTTGTTTGGTAACTTTTAATACCTACTAATTTCAGAAAGAAATCACACCTATTTTCATATGATTTGAAGAATCGAATGCAAATATACATTTTAGTACATCAGAATCATTTGAAAAATTATCTAATTGAAATAATATAATTGCAAATTTAAATTAACTTTTAATATTCAAATTATATTCAATATTCCATTATATAACCTTGAAGTCAATAATTAAATTATGTTACTTAAATTTCAGGAACTAAGTTTTAATCTTTATTTACTTTAATTATCAGAAAACGTTAATTAGCTAACAATCAATTGACAGTTTTACAAAAGAAAAGCCATTAAAATATAATTCTGTTATAAAACATTTCAAAAACTTTAACTTTATATATTTTTTCTTATTTGACATTTGATTCAAAAAATTTTTATTTAATCTTAAGCTTTTAAACTGATTCCAGAAAATGTAACTTTTAGTAGAATCAGTTCTTAATGAATTAATCAGTTCACAAAATAAAAAACATGATACAATTATTTTCATCGTAACATTCAAATTATGTTAACATTATGTGTATATTCTCCTTTAAATTTTGATACAGCATTTCCATACGTCTAATTTATTAGTAAGCTTTGTCACTAATTCAAATCAACATGAAGAAAGTGTGAAGAAAATTATCAACTAATAATTAATTAAATGGTTTACAATATAAAAAGCATCAAATAATTTCACTGAAATAATAAATTTCTTTTTACTCTGCTTTATATTTTACTTTTTTAAATGTTTTCTATGCGTCTAATTTATTAGTAACCTTTGTCATTAATTCAAACCAAGATGAAGAAAGTGTGAAGAAAATTATCAGCTAATAATGAATTAAATGGTTCACAACATGAAAAGCCTCAAATAATTTGTTTCATTGAAATAATAAATTTACTCTTACTTTATATATATTTAAAACTTCCTTCCTGAAAATCTTAGTTATTAATAACCTTCAATACTTGTTTTTGTAAGAAACAAAACACTTGTACATATGATTTTCCAAATTTAATTCATATAATTATTTCAAAACATCATCAACATTTCAAAAAACTATATAATTCTAATAGAAATAGTTTAAATATAAATATGGTTTCATGAAAAAGTTCATATCTTATATTAATGAATGCAATTTTCATGTAATCAAATATCGTAAAAAAATTAATTAGTTAATAATAAGTAATTTTTCTGTTCATAAAATACTAGGCGTTAAAGAATTATTTTTATAATGAATTATTCAAATAATTTTTACTTGGTGTTTTTCCAAAAATTTGTATTATTGATAAAATGTTTAAATATTCCAGAAAAAAGTAAAATATATACTCGGATCATTTAGAAATCATGATTCCGATACTTATTTTACGACAAAACAAAAATTAGAATAAATAATAAAATTAAAAATGTTGTGATTCAAATATTCATACAATGTTATTATATATATTATAGCCGGTATTTGATAATATAACATTTACTTAAATCATCAATTTGTTAATTCAAATTTAAATTTTTAAATTAAGTCTTTATGTAATTTAACATTGTGAAAAGTATTAATGAACTAATAACTAATTAATCTGTTTATAACATAAAAAGAATTAAGCTATAATTTTCATTTAAAAATTGAAATAATTTCCCCTCTCTCTTTTTTTAATTTTTACTTTCATTTTTGCAAATTTGATCACTTGGCAACTTTTGATACTTATCCCTAGACAAAAATTAAAACACATTTAAAAAAATTAAATGCAGATACACATTTCACAACATCAGAATCATTTGAAAAATTATTTAATTAAAACTGTGGTATCTGAAGTATTAATTCACTTTTATCATACACATTATATTAATATTCAATTATATGATC
>NC_046660.1:3561765-3564653 GCF_010883055.1 Belonocnema kinseyi | reverse complement strand
CATAATTAATTAATCAGTTTACAAAATAAGAAGCACTAAACAATTATTTTCATTTATACACTCAAATATTAGTTACATTATATTCTCATTTAAATTTGAAGCAGAATTTTTATAACACTAATATATTAATTACCTTGTAAATTAAATAAAAAAAATTAAAATATATGTAAATATAAGTTTGAAAATGAAATTCAGACTCTCATTTCACAATTATCAAAATAATCATAAAAATTCATATAATTGAAATATAAATGTTTGAAAGAATAAATAAACTTCGATACAAAAAGTATCAGCTAATATTTAATTACATAATCTGAAACTAAATACAGTAGAGCCTCGCTTATCCGAGGCCGCATTATCCGATTTCGCGAATATACGAGGCTGAAACAAAATTATTTCACCCGTCTTATCCGAGCTATAGCGCATTAGTAGTTCGTATTATTCAACCCTTATGCATTATTCCTACATATGAACTTTCTTAACCAACCAGAACAGATTTTCCCAAACCTTTACTCTTATTTGTTAATAATGTATATACTCTCGACGTTATAAGTCTCCACTTTAAGTTTATCACACCGAGCGTTTCTTTTTGCTTAAAATTCCGTTTTTATCCGAGTTTCCTTATTATCCAAGTTGGGGTCAGTCCACAGTAGCTCGGACAAGCGAGACTCTACTGTAATCAATGTAGGTTACTTAATTTAAAACAATTTAAATCTAAACTGGATATGATTTAACATTGTGCAAAAAGTTAATCAGCTGATAATGAATTAAACAGTTCATAACTTAAAAAGCCCCGTGTGGAAAAATTTCGTGGCAGTCTTACGTATGTAGAGAGATCGGCTGGCTTGACCGCATCTAGACCGTCCACTGAAGACGGTCTGATAGGGTGCTTGCCTTGGCCCTCTTAGACGGACTCGATTGCAAAAACTTCAAAGATTCATCGAAGCGGTTTGGCTGGACCCCTCTCAGACGGTCTCGGTTGAAAATAGGAGGTGCTATCGTGACAGTGTTTGGTGTAATCCTCAGCAGACAGAAATGATTGGGATACCTAAAAGAATATTTAAGTTTGCACGAAAGTTTTGTGTCGAAGTCAGATTGACACACGTCTAGATTTGTAGACACACTGTTTTTTTGATAATTGTTGAGCAATAAAATATCCACTTATCTGAGATAAGATTAATTGATTCTTTCTCAAATTGCAACCTAACCTACAAAAGACCAGAGAGGAAGATTTTATATGTCTTTACATCGTACTGAATCTATTTCTAGCCACATTTTTAATAAAAACGAAGATGGACACTAATGATTTGAGAAAAATGTTATACTATGTTGTGTTAATTGTGACCTATCCCTCGGCGTCCGTAGGATGGCCGTACTTAGGGCTAATATCATGAATTGCCTGCTATTTTGTCATCATTATTATATAATAGTTGAATTTAAATTATAGTAAACTTGTTTTCAACAGAAAAACGAATATACGAGTATGATAAAACTTGAACTGAAATATTTCAATTTAATCCTAGCTTGCCACGCATCTATAGAATAACATACTTGCCACACAGGGATAAGTTTTTACCCCAGTGACGAAAACTGTCATAAAAAATAAACTACTGAATATTTTAACTTGACATTTTTTTAGAGCATATTGAAATTCTGATTTAAAAGGTAGTGTACTATCTGTAAAGATCTGATACTTTCTTCCCTCCTTTTTCTGTACCGCCCAATCTAAACCATCGCCTGGTAAAAGCGTTACACGTATGGCCAGCGTCTGATCAGCTCGTCTATTCTGGACGAGCTGATCAGCGGCTGGTCAGCGCCGTCTAATCTAGTCCATCTCATGATTCAGGCGTTACACTTCTGGCCAGCGGCGCTATTAGACCGTCTGTCCAGCGTCTGACCAGACACAAGACGGTCTGGCCAGCGCCCCGAAATTTTTCCACACGGGGCCTCAAATAATTATATTTTTTTGCAATTATTTGTGGAAATTCGATTTGTGATATAATCAATTAAAAATTATTCATTCATTTCAAAGGATAAAAATCATTAAACAATTATTTCAACTGAAATATTCATATATCTTCTAACAAATTTTAAATGCTATTTATAAAAATTCCATTTTTTAGTGACTTAATATTAATTTAAGGGAAAAAATTTGAACATGTTTGCATATATTTTCGAAAATTAAATGAAAATATTCACCTCAGAACAGCAGCATAATTCCGAAAAATTATTTAATTGAAATAGAGGTACTTTAAAAATAAATTCATTTATATTATGCAAATCATATTCAATGTTCCAGTATATAACTTACAAGTTAATAATGCATTTATTTGTTATTGATGTTAATTAAATTTAAGGCAACAAATTTTAATATTTATTCAATTTAATATTCGAAAACGAATATTCAGCTTATATCAATTAGTCAATTTACAGAATAAGAAGCATTGAACAATAATTCTTACTAAAACCTTCAAATAATTTTTAGTTCATAGATGTTTTTAAATTTCATTTCTAAAAATTTTCTTTATCAATAAACTCTAAGACTAATTCCATAAAATGTGACTTTTTGTAAAATTAGTTGATAATTAATTAATCAGTTCACAATATAAAAAGCATTACACAATTATTTTAATGAAAACATTCAAATAATGTTTACATTATATTCTCATTCAAATTCGAAACTGGATTTCTCTACATTTCATTTATTAATAAGCTTTCTAGTTCAGTTAAAAAAAATTAAAATATGTGTACATATAATTTAGAAAATTGAATTTAAATACTCATTTCACAATATCGGAGGCACCATAAAGAATTATGTTATTATTATTATTATTATTATTATTATTATTATTATTATTACACCATTAAGCCATTTCCCTTTCGGGGTA
>NC_046660.1:3554840-3561665 GCF_010883055.1 Belonocnema kinseyi | reverse complement strand
TAACGCATCCTTGTCTAACTCCTCGAATAATATCGAAACAGTCACTCAGTTTCCCATTCACTCTTACACTCGCTTTGCTACCTGTATATATTGTTTTTATAGGTTGTAGGATCGATCCATTGACTCCATACTCTTTCAGAACTTCCCAAAGTTTACTTCTATTTACCTTGTCAAAAGCTTTTTCTAGGTCAAGAAATAAACAGAAAACTTTTTTTCCTACTCTCAAACTTTTTTCTGTTATTTACCTTAAGCTAAATATTTGATCCGTACATGACCTTCCTGGGATAAACCCACTTTGGACTTCCCAAATCTTTGCTTCTGTTATTTTCATTACCCTACGAATAAGTATTTTTGAATATATTTTACTTACAGTGCTTAATAAGCAAATCCCTCTGTAATTATTGCACTCGCTTTTATCTCCCTTTCTCTTGTATATTGGTACGATAATCGCTTTTTTCCAATCGTCTGGGACGTCTCCCATCTCGAAACATAAATTTACCAATTCGTACAGTCTATGTGGTATGCACCCGCCACCGTGTTTAATTTGAGCGTTAATATCATCTATTCCGGCAGCCTTACCGTTTTTCAAGTTCCTAATTATATACTTAAACTCAGTGACACAGACTTTTTCAATTGAGTTTTCTATCGCATCGTGTTCAACATCGCAGTTGTGGTGTCCTATAGCTTCGTCTCCGAATTGTCTCCTAAAATAGTCTCTGAAAGCCTCTAGTATTCCGTATGCATCATATACCATTCCCCCCCCCCCCCAATATTCCTCATGTTGACAATTTCTGTACATTTGTTTCCTTTCATTTTTTTTATAAAGTAGTTTCCTGCTTCCTTCAAAGTCGTTTTGTATTTTTATCTCTTCTTCTGCTCTAATTGTATCTTTACTTTCTTTAACTAATCGTTTAAGTATCCTGTTTTCGCGTCTATAATCATTTCTACATCCATTTCTTTCCTCATTGATAAGACCTGCGACGTTCAAAGTTCTCTTGTACGCTTCTCTCTTTGCTTTTTGTGCAGCCTGAATTTCATCATTCCACCACGCATCACGAGACATTCTTCCTACAACTGCGGTACCACACACTTCGATCGTGCATCTAACAAGGATATCCAATAACATTGTCCAGGCGCCCTCTAAATCTTTGTTTTTTATACGGTTCTCCCATGTTGCCCTATCTATGCTTTCGATTATTTTATTTTGGAAATCTATTCGCACATCCGGTTTCTGTAGGTTCTCAATTTTGATTCGCGTTTGCTTTGCTTTCTTGGTTCTCTTTTTTCTCCAACCCCGACCTAAGTTAATTTTTGAGATCAGAAGGTAATAATCAGTATTGCATTCAGGGCCCCTCATGACTCTTGTATGTTTGAATAACTCTCTTAGTCTTCCATCCGCAAGAACAAAGTCAATTATACTGCGGCTATTTCCTTTAGACCAGGTGTACATGTGGATAATTTTATGCCTAAACCAAGTATTTGTAATAAGCAGACCCCTCTTTAAGCATAGACCAACTAATTTATCTCCGTTATAGTTTGTTCTTGGATCCGCAAAATTACCTAATACTCTTTCTGTATCCTGATTTTGGATTCCCACCCAACCGTTCATGTCTCCTAGCAGAATTATTCTTTCCCCATGTTCGCAAATGTTTATTGATAAATAGTCTTCTGATTCCTACTTTCATTCTAGCCAACAGCAGTCCGGGAGACACGAAACCATGGTCTCCGAGATGCTGCTTTGCTCTTTCATTCAAAATGAGACCTACTCCTTGTTTACCATGTGATTCACAGTCTACTCCTGACCATGGTATTTCAAATTCGCCTTTCAACAGCCCGTTTTTTATGTCTTTAGTTTCGCATCCCTTATCCGAGAGTCGTTAAAATCATCCTGTTTAAGGTTCTCCGCAAACACATATACACACATATATATATATATTGAAAGTCAAGAAAATTTCAATTCAAAATGTGCAAAATTGAAGAAATATAAAATTTAAATCCAGAAAAAAACCAAAAAAGACAAATTTTCAAGAAATATTCAAATCCGAATCAAAGCCAAAAACAGGTATTTTCGATAAAACAGTTGAATTTTCAACAATATAGATAGATTTTCACTTGAAAAGAAAATGTCAACCAACTAAAACAGATCAATTTTCAACCAGACACTTGTACCCCTATTCAAAAGAATTGATTTTCCACCGAATAAAAATAATTTTTAAACGAAAAGGATGAATGTTGACAGAATTGTCGAATTTTGAAGAAAACGATTCAGTTTTGAGCCAAATAATACAATTTTTGACAACAAAAAAAAAAGAACCATGTAATTCCAATATAATTATTTAAAAAAAAAAGAAACATCTATTGCGAAAGTAATAGCCAATATTTACTTACATAATCTGAGAGGAAATAACATGTTTATGTTACTAAATATTAATCAATTTAAATGCAATCTTTATGTAATTTTACATATGATTTTTTATTATTAAATTTCAATTTATATTATAATATTATTAAACTTAAGGACTTCAATATATATCTATTCATTTAATAATCTTTTATATTATTTGACAAAATTATATTTTAAGATAAAATTTTAAAAATTATTCTTGTAACAATGAATAAACCTATTTAAAATTTGTTTAAATTATATTTAATTTTAAATTTGTAAATAATTTAAAAATATGTAGTATAAATATGATATTAGTATAACAAATTATAAGCATGTATAACATAATATTATTACCTTTAAAATTTGCTAATATAGAACTCATGAAAATATTATTATTATAACTAAAACGTGAACAAAAAAAAAAAAATTTTATGACTCAATTATGTAGATTCTAAATATTTTTTTATATAATTTTTTATATAATAATATTATTAAACTTGATGGTTTCGAAATATATCTATTAATTTAATAATCTATTTTTTAAATTAAGTTTTGAGATAAATTTTATCTAATTATTACTTTAACAAATATAGCTCTAATATTTGATAGTCAATAAATTTTGTTTAGATAACGTTAAAATAAAAATAGGATATTATTTAATTTTAATCTAAAAATAATCAGTTTTTCAACATTAAATCATTAAATTAATTAAAACATTAATATAATAAATTTATATAATTGTAATTTAGCTTATAATAACTTTACGTTTTGATAAACAATTTAATTATAATTTATATATTATTATTAAACTTGATGATTTCGCAATATATCTATTAATTTAATAATATTTCAAATTGTTTAAAAGAATTAAATTTTAAGATAGACTTGAAATAATTATTGCTTTAACATTGAATAAACCAATTAAAAATGTATTATTAAAAATAACAGCTGTTATTGCAAGTTAAAATAAAGACACACATTAAAATAATTCTTGGCGATCGATAAAGGTGGAAATCTAGTTTTAAGTTCGATTAATTTTATACGTTTAAAACAGAGGTCGCCAGTCGCCATAAATTGCGTGATTAAATCCACTATGTGAGATTCAGCCTCCATCCGCTACTAATGGAGGTTACGAGTTTTCATATACAGGAGGATATTATATAATATTAATTAATCTTTAAATAACATAAAAAGCACTAAACAATTATTTGCATTGAATCATTAAAATAATTTTTACTTTGTATTTTTTTTAAAATTTGCATGCTTAATAACCTGTCAAACTATTCCAGAAAAAAAATGATACATATGTTCATATCATTTCGAAATCAGAATGCAGATACTCATTTCATAAGATAACAAAAATACAAACAAATAATATAATTGAAATAGATGCATTTTAAACTTTAATAAACTTTTATTATACAAATTCGCAATCTGAGAGGGAATAATCAATTTATGTTACCTAATTTCAAACGTCTTAAATTTAGTCTTAATTTAATTCAATATTGTGCTCAAAATTAATCAGCTAGCAATTAATGAAATAGTTCGCAACATAAAAAGCCTTAAACAGTTATTTTCATTGAAACATCCAAATTGTTCTTATCTAACATTTTCTTTTATTTCAAAACTTTTATTTTTATTACTTTTATTTATTAATAATCTTTTTGAAATTATGTCAGGAAATTTAATTCGTAATATAATCAATCAATAATCAATTAATAATTTCAAAACTTTATTCGAAATTTTCGGATAATTTTTACTTTATATCTCAACAATTTTTTAATTTCCTTACTTAAAATTTAAATCAATAATAACCTTGTGTACAAATTTTAGGAAAATTAATGTCATCTAATTACAAGCAATTAATAATAAATCCTTATGTGATTTCATATTGCAAAAAAAGTTAGGCATCCAATAATAATTAATTAATCTTTTTGAAACATAAAAACAGCAATAATTGTATCCATTGGAACATTCTATTATACTTTATTTTGCACAGAATCCGAAAATCCTATCGGTGTCTGTCTGTTTGTATGTCTGTCTGTATACCTGTCTATATGTATGGTTACCTCAATGTTGTAGCCACGCTTACTTTTGAAGGAATTGTCCTTTCGATTTAGCCTTTGATACACTTCTTAAGGTTCCCAAAATGAAGTTAAAGTTAGTCAAGCAGATATTTCCAACAAAAACAGAACAAATTTAGGGCATTTTCAGAATTTGATTTTTTTCAATTTTACACATTTTTTCAAAGTTTCCTATAGATGAGTAGAAGACTTGCAAATTATAAAAATATTTAGAAACTATCTCAGTTAAAGTTTTCGATTGGACAAAAATTAAAAAGGTAGAGCTATCTCAAAATTTGAACAAAAAAATTTTAATGACTTTTAAACATTTTTGTCAAATTTTCGGGTACAGGGAACAAATAATGGAAAATTATCCTCACGGAATTTTTAAATCCGAGAAAAATAAAAAAAGTTATATGCTATATATTTTGAAAATTTTCAAAAAAAGGAAAAAAAACTGTTTTTGATAGGTTTGGAAATATCAATAGAAATTTCAAAAATATATGTGATTTTTGTTTTTAAGAGAAACGTTAGTTTGAAGCGTTGTTTATAGTGTATTTGAACAAGAATTACAAATAATTATCTTAATGAAGTTTTTCAATTGGACTAAATTTTTAAATTTTGCTAGAAATATCTGTTTAACGAATTCAACCTTTATCTTAGGAACCTTAAGTAGTGTATCAAAGGCTGTCTCAAACGATCTACATTGTTTTATTTTAATTTTGCTCATTTAACATCGACTTTACCATTTAGACTCTAATTTTACATGTTTACATTTTCATAAAATTCTAATTTTAAAGTGTTGTCGATTTCTTCTTTTATCCTTATTTCTCTATCGTTGAGTCATACGCTTTCAATGAGTGAAACTTGGCGTACCTTCTGCAAGGAAATTTTAGTCGTCCCAACGTTAAATCGAGAACTTGCCTCGTTATTTTGGTAGACAAGTTCGAAATAATAATTGTGTATCAGATTTGATCAATGTATCGGATTTTACATTATTTAATATATACTAGCTTCACTTTTAGAGCAATTTTTTAATATTAAAAAGAGTGTCTTGTATTTTTCATGTAAGTGACCCGTCCATCAATGCATTTGTTGTTAAAAAAGTTTAAGAACATTACGTTCTGTTTTCCGAATAAACTTCTCTCGCTCGCGAACATCAGGATGCAAAATACCGACTAGTCGGGGTACGAAAAGTCAGATGTTACTGTTTTGAAATTTTGACAGTTGATGTCAAGCACCCTACTGCAAATTCCTATATAGGAACCTACATCGGATCCTATATAGGATCCTACATAGGAACCTATGTGTTTACTATATAGGATCCTGTATATGTTTCTGCATGGGACCATATCCAGATGCGCAGTACTATTTTACAGCACTTAAGGCTGCGCAGATGTTTTTTTGGTCCTCCAGGAGCATCTTGAGATATGCGTAACGTGAGGTATCATTAGTTAGGTACCATCAGTTAGGCACTATTAGGTACCTTATTAGGGAGTGTCCTATACAGGCACCTATAGGTGAAACATATAGCATCCTATCTAGAATCCTATATAGGATCCTATATAGGAAACTATATAGGAATTTTCAGTGGGGTAGAAAAGTTGAAGGTATGTGGATTCCACTTTGTGAAACTAGATTTCTATAAGTTATGAGCATGATTCAAATTACCAGAGGTAGAATGCCGATGCCCTCTAACCTAATTTATCGAATCACTCTTTCTAATGCACAAATGTGTAGAATAGATTTTATGCTTTCACGATGATTCATTTTGATAAAAAGAGATATTTCGGGCCAATCACAGGCATCGTAGAAAGTATACCTAAGAACATCATGACCTGATTCCTCAGTTTCAGGTCAGCCCTGAAGATGTGAACTGCAATGTTCACAAAATGTCAGCAAACAATTCCTAGTTTTTTTGCACGAGTGAAACCCGAAATATCTCTTTTTATCAATGTGTAGAATGTTTACTATATTTTTCAAAGAATTATTTATTGCCAAAAAAAGATTTGATGCTCGAGTTATAAATATTAATTTGCGTATTTTGTTGGCGGGAAGTTTAAATCGATGTTATTTTATTTGCATTTAAATAATTACGAAACAAACAGTACGATAATTGACTAAAAATTTGCACATCAATGAAAAATAAATTATTATTTAAATTCTATAGTTCTATAGCCCATAAATAATTTTAAATTCAGTTCCAGTATTTTTTAGTTCTAAATTAAATAAGTTTTGTTTAATTAATGAAATTAAACTTATTATTATAAATAGTACACAGAAAAACGCTGGTGTTAAATTTGTTGCAGCTCAAATTTCATTGGGCTCCCAATGATCATTTGAGAGAGTTTTCAAGTCTGAAATGTATTCCTCTGA
>NC_046660.1:3552846-3554740 GCF_010883055.1 Belonocnema kinseyi | reverse complement strand
ACTAGTCACTTAGAATAAAATGATTACTTCCTAATGCAAATTCCAAATGTTAGGTTAGTCAAGGCCGTCGATATTTAAACTAAAGCCGGGATGTGTAGAAAATGTAATGACCGTCTGCATATACAATTATGTATCTTCACTTCAACCACCACCGGATCGGTTGAAGGATTTGGTGGTTTGAATGTCATGTAGGTTTTGACGTCCGCTTCTTGGAGTACGAAATGGTCGTTATTTGAGTGAAACAGGTGTTAATAAGCAGGTAAGTTATAATAATAATTACCTAACTTTTTATTTCCTCCTATTAATCAGCGACTAAATATAGTCTTGGAATAAAAATAGTACTTGGCGTGATATAATATCCAAATGTTAGGTTAGTCAAAACCTACTATATGGCATTCACACCACCAAAGCCGGGATCTACAAACTAAGTCGTGACCGTCTGCATCGAAATTGATGCCTGGTCGTTCGAACAAATTTCCACTAGATTTTCTGCGGAAGTTTAAAGGTATCTTAGATATCTAATCTTGCAGTGGCTAGTGTGATACATGAAAGATAAGGTAAATACAACTGTATAATAAAAACACAAATTTGTTTTTCGTGATGAATAGGGATGTAAATTTGCATGAAACTTTAGCCTGATGAAAAGTTTCATGAAACATTAGAATGTTTCAAATATAGCGGCGGGAACATTCAAACTGATAAGATGAAAGCCTATTAGGTATTTTCACTTCAATAAACATCTAACTTCACTTTGTAAATTGCTGAGGCGACAATAATGGACCAAATGTATGGGATTCTGTTCATTTTTGCCCTATTTTGCTAATATCTTCGTAAAAGGTAATTTTTTCTATATAAGTGTAGTTAAAAAAAAAAATTTATTTTTTAATTACTATTTAATGAAATAATAATAAAATAATAATAATGATTATTAATTACAAATATATTACAGAAATAAAGTTTTGTTCCACACATTTGAACCATTTTCCCCCCTCAGATTTTAACAATGTGAAGTTAGCTGATGGTTGAAGTGAAAATACCTAATTGAGGCTTTCATATCCCAACTTTTTCCTGCCGGCTGATTTGATTTATTTTTCCGGTTTGTACTGTGGACCAATGATGCCAATGTTGGCAGCTTGAGCTACTACGCTTGCGTTAGGGCTAAACGCTGATTGGCTTGATATATAAAAGTTAATTGTAGAATTTTATAATGATAATATTTGAATTTTTCTAAAAATAATTTCAGCTGAGAATATTGTTCTTTTCGATTAAAAACTTATAATTAATTATTTTCAATCACTTTTCCAAGAAATTTCTTTTCGAATTAAATGTTTTGTAAAATATAAGTTGGTCTATGGTAATCAATGAAAATAAACTGTTATTTATATAATATATGTGTTATATTTTTTTTTCCTGTAATCAAAAGTTGCACAATTTCTATACATTATTGTGTATATTTTAATAATTATTTATTTAAATTACAAGAATTGTTTTCCCATGCAATTTTGAACCGCGCTTCCAAGGGTAGACAACCAGCGCTCAGCCCCAACACACGAATGAATGAAAATTCTTATCGTTTCATTATTGCATTAAATAGTCCCTAAAAAAGAAAAAGTATTTTTCAATTGCACTTATACAGAAAAATTACTTTCTACGAAGATATTAGAAAAATAGAGCAAAAATTAGCCGATTCCCATACATTTGGTCAATTATTATCCCCTCAGTATTCAACGAAGTGAAGTGAACTAGTGATTGGATCGAAAATACCTTGTTGTATATGCAGACGGTCATTACTTTTTCTACACATCCCGGCTTTAGTTTAAATATCGACGGCCTTGACTAACCTAACATTTGGAATTTGCATTAGGAAGTAATCATTTTATTCTAAGTGACTAGT
>NC_046660.1:3528484-3552746 GCF_010883055.1 Belonocnema kinseyi | reverse complement strand
GTTCAGAGGAATACATTTCAGACTTGAAAACTCTCTCAAATGATCATTGGGAGCCCAATGAAATTTGAGCTGCAACAAATTTAACACCAGCGTTTTTCTGTGAAGCAATAGGTACAGTTGATGGACACTTTGCACCCTAAATTATTCGGAATCTGTACCCTTCCTTGCAGTGCAGCATTCACACGGCAAGGGTGATTTTGGTTAATGTAAACATTTTAAGAAAATTCTCATTTTTTCAATTGTGGGCTGATCGAAAAATTCGGCCCGAACAGTTTTGAAGTATATTTGGCATCTAGTGAAAATTTTGAATGAAATTTTTGGATCTGTGAAAAACCTAATTTTTTCTCTTTTTACAAATTTTCAAATTTTTGAAAAGTATATAACTTTGTTCATTTTCACCAAAATTAAAAATTTCATTCGGATAATTTGCAAGTCTTCTACTTATCTATAAGAAACTTAAACTCGCGAATTTGAGCGCGACTAGGGCGCACAATTGTTAGTTCTCGCGTTTCGCGCTCAATAATGCATTTACCTCGCGCTACGCGCTGGATCTTTATGCATAGACTTGTTAAAGCTAAAGGTGAAAGCCTCGACAATAGTTATTTGGTGATTGTGAATTTTCTTTTGTTAAAGCTCCTTCGGCTTCAGCAAACACATTCTCGTAACGTATCTCGTGCTTCGCACTCGCGTTCATCCCTGATATTTTTTATCATTCCTATAAATGTACATTATTATCATTCATAACTTACATTGGTATTAAAACAGACGTAGTTTCACTGTACCGTGAAAAAATGCACATTCTTTAAAAAGATGTTTTGTTATTAAATACTTTATTGCAACCTTTGTCGCTTTTCCATTAATTGAATTCGCTCATTTACAATGTTTTTTATGATTTAAATTTTACACATACGATCTACCAAGCAGCCTTACCGTTTTTTTAACTTGGGTGATTTTTTTAACTTGAACCGTTCAAATATCTCGAAAAATCGGCACTCTATGAAAAAATGTTATCAATCAAAATTCAATAACTCTCAGAAGTACATACAATGATGTTAAAATCGGTTCCCTCACACAACCCCCTGGGGATGGGGTTTGTGGCAAGTTGAAAATTTTAAATGGGAACCCCTATTTCTTATTGGATATTCGGATTCTGTGGACAAAAGTGCGTATGATTTGTCTGAAACATTTTTCTGGTTTCGCGATAGATGGCGCTGTAATCGACGAAATTCAATTTTTCTTCCTTTTACTGTTACTGAGAATGTACGCTTACGATTCTGCAATACTCGAAATTAGGCTTAAAAGAAACTACTACTTTTAGCGTAATCCAGAGACAACGACGTGGACGTATTGAAAGAAGTATTGAAGTAAGTGCTCAAAATGGTGATCTTCGACTTCAATGCACTTATTAATCCGTAATTCAAATGAATTTACACAACGGAGGAGTGTATCTTCTTGAATTTCAACACATGCACTTGTACTTCGGTCAATCATATTCTCACGTGCTGTTGGTTTTTCTTTGTACACTTTCTCTTTCAGATGGCCCCACAAAAAGAAATCTGGTGAAGTAAGATCTGGCGATCTTGCAAGACAATTTATCGGATTGCCTCTACCAATCCAGCGACCGTTGAAATCACGATCAAGAACTTTTCGTGCTACCGCTGAATAGTGTGTCGGACAACCATAATTTTGAAACCACATGTTCTGCTGTATTTATAATCTCAAGTCTTCAAGCAATATTGGCAATTCATTTTCCAAAATGTCTTCATATTTTGGACCATTTGAGCTGCCTTCGATAATCTGGGGACCGATCAGTTTGTTGCCAATTATTCCACACCATACGTTGACAGTCCATGAACGCTGGTGTTCGACCTCACGCAGCCACTCCGTATTTTCAATACTGCCACGAAGTTCTTGATGTAAAGAGACATGATACGGATGAAATTTATTACGTTTCAAATTTTTCCAAATATCTCTATTTGGAAAACGCCAAGCGTAGAAATTGACAGCATCATCAAGCTTTCTTCCAGCTTCTCCATACACGAGAACCATTTCAATTTCATTCTCGTACGGTTAGATACTCCATTGTAAAGTAGTATTCGGAATAATCTTTGATCTAACTAAAATGAGTTTTGTCTTAAATGTTTTTTTTTCTAATTTACTGTATTTAAGAAAAGAAAAAAGTAAACACTTTCGTGATGTTTCGATGGGCTCCGCTGACCTCAATCTACAATTACGCTAAAGCTAAAATTTAGGAATATTGAGGAAACTCTGTTCATGTGAACTTATTACTTAATAATATCTTCTCAAGAACGGAGATACGTTTTGGCATGTTTTTAAAAATAATAAGGACCAAAGAGATCTGGAGCTCTATTGCCCTTATTTTTGACCGACTAAAGAAAGGAGGCTCTACCTATGTTCGTCGCGATGTATTTTTTTATGTACGAGTTTTTATTGCACTCGTTCAACGATTCTGTAGCGATTTGAAAAATTATTTTTTTTCTGTGGTCAGTCATGTCACAATGAGAATGGTGTATTTTTTATGGTTAGTGTATTGCAACTTGATCTTTAGTTTAGGACACTAGAAGAGTGTACCAGAGGCCAATCTAATAGAATGATTTTTTCGAAAGTCATCGTGCTCGCAGACAAACAGGCATACATACATGCAGAAAGACAGACACATTCGTAAAAACCTATTTTTCGGATTCAGAGGGTCTCAAGACGTTGACATTTGACGAAAACCGGGGGTAGGGGGTGCCAAATTTTACACAAATCTAATACCTTCTTTGATGAGAATGTAAAAAAATACATTAATACAAATTTGTTTGCTCTACTTTTCATAGTTTGTAGCGTATGTCGAAAAATTTAATTTTTGTATTTTCAATGTTTTTAAAAAAATGAAACAAAAAATTTGTGTCCTATAAAAAACTGACGAATAACAAAATTCAAGATATTTTTTTTGCACAATGTCTGTCTTGTCATTTTTTTCCTATCTTGCATAGTTTGATCAAAAAATGCGATTTTTGATTATTTTTTTCTCGGTCAAAATTTAAATTTCCAATTTTTTGGAAAAATTCAAAAACTTGTTATGATAATATTGTAGGGCTATCGAAAATTAAAATGTTGCCTTTCAAGTACCTGAAACCCTTTAAAAGCCCTTCCGAGAATTGACGCCGCGCCGTAGGTAGGTATAACAGTAACTGCGCGGAGGCCGCGTGGTCTGCGGTTGTCACTTAGGCGAGCAGTCAACCGTGAACAAACAAAAGCGGAGCGGGCTACAATAAGTCAGTTGCCGTCCACCGTCAGCCCCAAAATCGGCGCTATCAAAGAGTTTCACTGTACTATAAACAAGTGTACAGAGAATTTTTGAATCATGAAAAAATGTGGACTCAAAATTTTCAAAATAGGCTCAGAGACACACATACAGACAGACGCGTTTGTAAAAACCTGTTTTTCGGATTTAGGGCGTCCCAAAACCTGGACCTTTTGACAAAACTGTGGGGGGAAGGGGGTTAAATTTTACAAAAATCTAATACCTTCTCTGATAAGAATGTAAAAATGATTTATTTTTCTTGATTAATTTTTTTATAGTTCTGCTTTTGGTTTTAATCGCGAAAAAATAGCAATAAAAACATAAAAAATTATATTTTTGAAACCTTCCACACAAGACAAAAAAGAAATTAAATGGCAAAATTTGTGATAAGAATGTGCCCACGCAGTAGCCAGATTTTTGCATCTCATTCATGAGATTGTAATGTAATCGTTTCAATTTTCGATCTCTGGTTCCCAAAATAAAAGGTTCCCAAAATATAGGTTCCTGTATTAGACCCTATGCAGATGCGGAGTAGTTTTTATTTAATCGTAAAAACAAAATTAAAAATAAAGAAACTATAAAAACAAGGAAATAAGAATTAGTATGATTCAATTTTTATGCATATTATGAATTGTAATGATATACATTTATTGAAATGATACATGTTTCAGAGCAGCTTAGAATACAATTTAAAGCAAAATAAGAAACAAGTACAAAAATAATCATGATAAATACAATTTGCTTCTTATTTTGCAATTTTTTAATAAGTAATCCCTGGCAGAGTTACATAAAAAAATGTATTATAATTGTTATAAAAGACTTGTGCATAATGAAGGAAAATTGACATGTTGGACTAAATCGAGTGCGAAACACGAGACACGTGACGAGAATGTGTTCGTTAAAGCCGAAAGAGATTTAACAAAAGCGAGTTTAAAATCACAAAATTACATTTGTCGTTCCGTTCACCTTTGATTTTAAAAGGTCTGTGCCCGAATGTGGAAGAAATGCAAAGACCAAGTGCGAAGTGCAATTGCCATCAGTCGCATGCCGTAGGTGCGCTCAAACTCTCGAGCCAAGCTCTTTTAACGAAAGAGGATTCACAATCACGAATTACAGCACTGGATATTTTGAGTCTTAATTTTTAAACGTTTGCGCAAGCATGTGCGAAAATATAAAGACCGAGCGCTTAGCGCGAGGTAAATATTTAATAGAGCGCGAAGCGCGAGATTCAACCGTCGCGCGCCCCAGGTGCGCTCAAACTTGCGAGCGAATCGAGCCGGGCGCACAGCACCCGATGCGAATGTGCCCGCGTGGCGAGCAGATTTTTTCTCGTAACTTTCGCCGTTTTTCTTTCGTCCTGTCAAGAAGTAATTCTAACAAAATTGTAGATCTTTTTTGGAATAACAAGTTTTGTTAATCTGTTCACGTGGACGTATTTTATGAAAATATAGGTATTATTGGTCTTCAAAGCACAATATATGCAAAATTCGAGTGCACCTCGAGTATACCTTGTCTGATTTCAGTATATTTTCACAGGTTTAGTAGAACGAGTGTCCACGTGGATTCTGGCCCAACCCCTCCTCCCTCCCCCCCCCCACCCCGGGGGGACAAATGTCGAATTTTGTTATACCCCCCTCCCTCCCCCTAAACTGTCCACGTGGTATATGGATGGCCCCTAGGGCTTTCAAAAAGTAATGTTTTTCTTTTCTTGACTTTTTTTCATATAGTACGTTTCTTGGTTTAAAATTTTGATTTTCGGTTAACTAAGAAAATTTTGAAAATGCAATAAATCTGAGAATTTTCTTTTTATCGAAAAAAGTCATTAGGATAAATTGTTTGTTCTTTTTAGTACTATAAATACCCTATATAGAATTTTCATATTCAGAAAAAAAACTTGTCTCAAAAATTTTGAAAATGCGCTCACTTTTTGAATTTTTATCAAAAATGTAAATTATTTTTTATGCATTTGGCTGTTTTTATTTTCTCATAAATATGATAAAAAATTGAAACAGTTAAAATTTTCTAATAAAAATAAATGCTGTTTTCCCCTAAATCAAGTGTTAGACACTTAAATAGTAATATTCTTCTAAAAAAAGTTTCAGAAACTCTTAATTATCATTGTTCAGTAACCAAAATTACCAAACCATTGGAAAAGTGGTACTGTTCCTTCGAAAAAAGTATTTTCTCTATAATATTATGTTAAAAATAAATTAACCGTAATGTATATATTTCACCATATTTATAAACTTTGTTATTTCACACATAATATATGTTGTTAGCGACAGAAAATATTTTATTCTTATAATTTGTTCTGATTCTCAATCACCTACATGATTGTTTAATACGCAAAACTTGATTAATTATTGATAAAAATGTTTATAATGACTGACTAATGGACAATATTCAATAATTTTCCATGAGGAACATCATTCTCATACAAATTTTGAGCATTTTCAGTTGAGAGAAAATATTTTTCTATGATTAAGCATTGCAAAGAAGTATTGATTTATGTATAAATAATTAATTACAATTGAGTTAAATCTTGAATTAAATATTTTTGTTAATTAAGTGTGAGTTCAGTTATTAGGATGGCCAATGAGTTTAAGTAACCTAAGTAAAAAATACTTTTTACTTTATTTTCATCAAGTTCGAACATTGTATGCTTAAAAGATTCAATGTAGGGTCATTATTGAAGGGGAGGTTTAACAGCGTTAAAGTAGTGTCTTGATTTATAAAAATGTAGGCTCTAAAGATTCAAAGTAGCTTCATAGAGGGCTTACAGCCTCAAAGTAGGCTCTAACGTTTCATTCTCTAGGAGTTAAAAGTTTAAATCGGGGGCTATAAGTTTAAATAACGTTAAAGCAGGTTCTAATAAGCAGCTGCAACTTTAAAGTAGGGGTTAAATTTCGACTCGGGTAGCAATTACATACAAATATTTTGTAATATTTATTGAATATAAATAACATAGAAAAGGTGAGCATTATGTTATTTTCTTTCATAATAAAAATGTATAGGCGCGCATCGTGGCGTGCGCATTTCTTCTAGTTCTAGTTAATATATAAAACGCTGCGGTCACCTTTCAATCGACCGGCTGCTCATCTTGGGCATGTGTCCCTATTTTTTATTTTTTTGATAGAGTGTAAGTTCCGAATAAAAAATTTGTAAAAAACGGAAAATAAGTCGGTCTTTCTTACATTTTACCATAGCCCCTAGTAATCAAAAATACTTCAAGTTGGGCCTAAAGTAAGCTTTCCAAGGGATTAAAAAATATGTATAGCTTCATGTTTTGTAGAGTTAGTCACTTCCTGAAGCAAGCACCTGTTTGGCACGTGTACGCACAATTTTGACTAGCAGTGTATTTTTCATTTTCAATGCAAGCGGTTTTGTTAAAAATTTGGCATTTTAATGAAAGATTTGCATTTACAACCGAACAGTTTAACTTTTGAACAAATAGTTGAATTTTCAACCTACAAATATAAATTTTAAACTTAAGGGCCAAATTTTCAAACAGAAAAGACTAATCTTTAACCAAAGCGAGTTGCATTAAAAAAAAAAAGAATTCTCAATAAAAACGTAGTGGTGGACATCTTGAAACAAAAAGAAAAGATTTTCAACAAAGTATTAAAATCTTTAACCAGTATATCTGATATTTCAACGAATGCAGATGCCGCCAAGAGATGCATTGTAAAAGCAGGGAAACGAATTTTCAATCATAAAGATTAATTTTCTACACAAGATTCAAATTTAAACTAAAAGTAACGAAGTTACATTTTCACAGCAAAAATTAATTTATTTCCGAATAAAAAAAGAATTTTCAAAAAAATAGTAAATTTTTCAATCAAAGAGATGAATTTTTAATTGAAAATATGAATTTTTCAACTAGAAAGACGAATTTGAAACAAATAAAGAATTTTAAGTTTTCAAGTATTTATTTGTTGACAGTGTTATTTTTAATACAAAATTTCATCAATTTCAGTGTAATTTGAGATATAATAATTATTAGTTTAATTTTAAAGAAAACATTTATGTTTTTCATAAACTTTAATGTGAGAAGTTCAGGGGAAAGCGAGAGATTTAACTAGGCCCGATATTCGACAATTGGCAGAAATTTCCGTTCAATAATGTATTTTTTTTCCAACTTTGTAAGGATTCATCTGCTCTATTAATCAAAATTCGTGCAGTAAACATATATCGCGTTATTCATTGCAAAGCAGTGTAATGATTTTGTATAAATCGGAATAATGAAACAGTCATTACTAAAAATTTTATGACATTGAACGCATGAACTAATTTTGAGGAGACTTGACCAAGATTTTCAGGGATGAATTTATCAAGTGGCAACAACCTTATTACATGTGTTTTTCTACCTGTAAGGTGATTGATTATTATAATGCATGTTCAAAAATTTTGCTAAATTGATTTATAAAAATTGCAGTATAAAAATGCAAAGTTCATTATTCGAAGAATATGATTATCATCAACGTGAGTTACAAAATTCAAATAAATTCTATTCATTAATATTGGGTGTGTAAATTAATTTTTAATAAAAAAACCTTATTTGGAACAAAATAGTTCAATTTCATTCTATACAAAAAAAAATAAAATTCGTTGAAATCCTATTATAAAACATTAAATACAGTTTCAGATAACGAACTCATCCCTTGGTATCTTCTATTATTTTATACTAATATTTTGTTACATTCATTAAATATGTATAAAATAGAAAAGATAGGGTTTTGATTTATTACATTACATAAAAAGATAAATAGGCGCGCGCAAGACTGCTTTGAGCATTTGCACTTTATATTGTATATCAGGTATTATATTATTTAAAATTTATTATTAATCGTTTACAAAAGCTCAAACAATTACAAATTTAATATCTGTATATTTGTTGCCATCATTCACTTATAGTTTTAGTATAATCTCTGTGTTCAAATTTTTACTACACATTAATTAATCACGACTCGAGATTTGCATACACATCCATTTCTCAATGAAATCAGAAAAAGTAATTGAGTCATAAACAGAGTTTAACAATGTTATTATTATTCCCAATTAGTGCCCGGCCAGCTGCCGTCCCTTGGTAGAAATTATAACTTGATTCTTAAGAGGCCCTTTCTAGATTTCCTATTTTCTATCGAGGCCCCAAAGTGGCAATCTATCGAGGGCGCAAACGAAAGCGTCACGCTCAGCTAGCGAGGTCATCAGTAGGCAGCCGAATGAGGGCCTATTAATAGGGTCTTCACAGAATCTAGATAGTCCCTCACACACACTACTATTCAGAAGCATGTGCCATTGTTTTTTATTCTGTTGATTCAAATAAAATATTATTAAAATTGATCATGCTTTAAATTCTGAAGTGTGACGCTATGGTTGTAGCAGTATTAAAGTTTAACCAGCACATTGCCATAATCTATTACCAGAAATTTTTGATTCAATGAAGGAAAATATTGATCCAATTGTAAAATACACTTTCTTTGCAAAAGTTTAATCTAAAGCTTTCACACCTTTCTGTAGCCTCTGACAAACACTCCTCCGTTTTCTCCCATTTTTATTGACACTCGATCATTAACTATACTCCTCCTCCTCCTCCTCACGTTATTCTAAAACTAAACTTATTGTCAAATTTGACGAGCGAAGCCTTATTATTGCTAATAACTAAAGACAAGCGCAGTTTATTAAAATATTCGCAAGCGCCGAGAATCGAACGTACGGACCGCAGGCTTATACGTGGAGCGCCTAATCACCATAGCTACGATGCCACGCTGAGTGCGGTATCATAAATGCTTGACGGCACTCATCCGATACTTTAGAAACTAGGAAAAAAGGTTTTTGAAGACCGATTTGTTATATATGATTCTTCAAACGTACTTGGGTGATTTCAAATTAAATCGATCTGTAAGAAAAACTCTTTGCACATCTCTGAGACAACAAATGTTTTTCATTTTTTCAGAAAAAAAAGATGAAATTTTTCAAAATTTGTATCTCAGTAATTTTATTAATTTGTTCTTTTTCAAATTTAAGTATAATTAAGCATAAGAACATCAATGTACTTTTTTGCACTCACATCTGTATTACCCGTTTTACCTGTCGAGGTCTTTTCAAGGTCCCCTCAAGAAAATAATTAATTCACCGAAGTTATTTTTTAAATATATCGTTATGAATAACATTTTTTTATCTAAATTAATAAAAAAATATACAGCTAAAAAGTGCGTATATAAATAATGTGAGACAAGTAGCAAACGACAATAACCTGTCGAGGGCCAGCACAGGGAAAGTTGAGATTCTTCCAGCTAGGAAATCTGGCTGCAGCCTCGTGAGAGCCAATATTTAGTTTAGGCATAAAGAGGCAATTTCTACCCGGGTGTGAGCATTCGAGCACAACATTTGCCCGATCAGAGCCCAGTCAGCTCCCGATTGGGGTTTTGACATAAATTTTGCCTAGCGAGTCTCCGACCAGCGTACGGTTAGGTTCTTAAAAAAAACATAGCCCGGCCAGTCCTCGACAAGAAACCTTGCTGTACTACGGCTAACCCGGGCTATTTCCACACGGGCTATAAATAAATTAAATATATAGAAATGTATTTTCAAATTTAAAGAAAATATAATTTAAAATTTATTAGAATGTTTCAATGAAAATGATTGTTAAATGTTTTTTATTTTGTCAACTGATTTTAAATGTAATTAAATAAAATTCTTAGAAATCAAAGTTCCAATTTGAAAAAAAGATATGAAGTAAAAATTATTTGAATGATTTAAGAAAATTAAGTTTAATGCTTTTCATATTGTGAAATAATTAATTAATTATTGAATTATTATTTTTTTTCTTCAAAATAATAAATTAGATAAGGATTAAAATTTAGTTTCTTAAAATTAAATAACATAAATTAATTATTTATTCGGAGGTTATATAATTGAATATTGGGTATAATTTGCATAATTAAAGTTTATTTATATTGAAACACCCCTATTTGAATCACACAATTTTTTTAACAATTCTTATGTTGAAAAATGAATATCTGCTTTCAATTTTTAAATTTACGTATATGCATATGCGTTCTAATCAAATTTTCAGAAATGAAAGTAAAAATTTAAAAAAAAATGTAGAACAACAATAATTTCAATGTCAAAATGAAAATTGTAGTTTAATACTTTTTACGTTATAAACAGAATAATTAATTATTAGTTGATTTTTTCACAATATTAAATAACAGAAAGATAAAATTGTAATTTGTTTATTAAGTAACATAAATTGATTATTTACTTCAAGTTTATGTAATTGAATATTGGTCCTAATTTGTACGATAACCTCTTATGATTGCTTAAAATACCTCCTCTCCAATTACATTATTTTTGTAAACTTTTGCAATGTGAAATGAGCATCCGAATTCTGATTTCGAAACTGTGTGCAAATATATTTTAGTTTTTCTTGGATTATGAGCTGATCAGTTACTTATTTGCTGCTTACTTTTTTCACAATACGAGTTATATGTACTTTTTTTTAAATTAGTGTAAAAGATTATTAATAATTTAAATGTTCAGAAATGAAATACAAATAAATGATTATTCGAAAATTGGGTTAATGATGTAAATGAACAAAAAAATTAGCGCGCGCATGATAGTCTAGTATATAAAAAAAGGAATCGTGATACATACCTGTCTAAAGATACTGCCACAAGACTGTACACAGAAGCCGCTACAGATACGCCCTGTATGTAAGGAACAGTTTTGCACATAAACCATCCAAGGACCCAAGCTGAAAAATACAAATAGTGTTCCAAATTATTGGACATTTCAACTTGAATTTTTGGAATTGCAATTCGGATCTTCATAATAAATTCGACAACCTTCACGATTAGTTGACAAATTTTATGATTTTTAAAAACAAATTTAATAAACAGATTCATTATTCTGGCATCTGTGGACCGATAAATTCGTTTTTTTCGATTTCAGTCTTTCAATTCGGAAGTTCATGATGATTTCAGCGAAATTCATAATTGCTTGCTCCACTTCATATATTTTTTAAAACAAATTTAATAAACAAATGCATTATTCGAGCATCTGTCGATGGAAATTTTTTTTTTTTTTACTATAGCCCAATTAAAACTGTTCACATAGGAAAAAACGAATTTTTCTCTCGACAAATGCCTGATTAATGCACTTGTTCATCAAATTTAGTTTAATGAAATAATAAAATTTATCAACTTTTTATGAATGTTGCTCCAATTCCCATCAAGTTCCATACGAAAAGACTGGCTTTTAAAAAACCGAATTTTTCTTCCGACAAATGACCGAATAATGCATTTGTCTATTAAATTTGTTTAAAAGATCATAAGATTAATAAACAAATTATGACTTTAGTGGCAAATATCATAAAGTGCCGAATTAAAAAAAAATGTACATCGAAAAAAAAAAACAATTTTTCCGTCGAAAAGTGCCTGATTACTGCATTTGTTAATACAATTTTTTTATAATATAAAGAATTATAATCAGAAAAGAGATTTTTTTAATATCATATCATTTCCATTAAAATGTCTTGCAACATAACTAGAAAAAACGTATGATTATGGAAAATCATAGAAAACACTTTTTCAACAAATAATTTGCTTATAAAAAATGTTGTTGTCTAATGTATAATATTGGAAAATCTTCGAATAATATTAGTTTATGAAACATTGGCGATTTTAACACTGTTCCTGTTATTCACGTGCACTGTGAACGTCAAATAGTAAAGATGGCCATTTTTTTCGTCTTATTTGTTTATTTATAAAAAATTGAAAACCTAATTGAAAAATCAGGCTCGACAACTCTCTTAGAAATCTTAAAAAGTTTTTTTCGAATTTTTTCGTTCAAATGCTCAATATTTGTGGGCTGTACGCTATTTTGAACCCAAAATGAAATGTTTTCCCACTGCGGGCCGGGAATGTGAAAATCGTCCAAGTGCGCAGTCACACACGGCCCAGCATTGGCCCAGAGTCGGCAAAAATATTGCCGAAGCTCGGCTGCCATCATCGCGCCAATGACGGAATGATAACTGTGGCCTGCACTTGGCAGCCAAGGTTTGGCTGACATTGTCGGCCCAACACTGGATACCAATATCGGACCAACCTGGATGCCGGAGTTAATTCAAAATCTGATATTTTACTTGATATTATTTGTATATTACAAATAAGATTTCTAACACACTACAGGGCATCGAACCTATGTCTATATACTTATATCTATCGCCTGGCAGTCGGGAGTGCTAACCACTTCGCTAAACGCACAAATTGAAACACTGTGAAAGAGTCATCCTCATAAGGTACAGTTCAAAAAAGACCATGTTAATGTACAATACACGAACTGTTAACAGGAATATCAGTACAATAAATTTTAAATAAATACTTTAAAATACTTTAAATCGATTACAATTTTTCTTCGCGTAATATTTCGTTTTCTCCGCTGCAGGCTACTCTACAAGTTTTTACAATGACAGGAAATGTAATTTTTCATAAACATTTCACAAACAATTTCTAATGACAGAACTTAGAAATTTCATCATGAACTTTGACGATTTTGCAACAAAAAAATTTTTATCTCTCCTGTAACATTGGTTCTTTAGGTGCTAAAAGTGAGACTTGGCACAATAAAGTGTCGATGCTGGGCCAAGCATCGGTGGAGTATCGGAAAATATAAATAGCAAATGTAGACTGCCAGAACTGGCGCCACATTGGGCCGATTAAAGTGTCGATATTGGCCCAATATCGTTAGCCGAATTTTGGCTGCCAAAATTGGACCAACACTGGGCCATTTATTCAGCTCCGGGAATTCGCACTTTGGTTGTTTTTTAGGTTCTAAAAGTGAGATTTGGCGCAATAAAGTGCTGATAATGGGCCAAGCATCGGTGGAGGATCGGCAAATATAAATAGCCAATATAGACTGCCAGAACTGGCTCAACATCAGAGGTGATGTAGATGTATGAAAAACCACTTGCTAATATTATACGAGTAGTGATAGATAATTTTAAGTGTAGAAATTGGTAGATAAAAAAATGTTAGCAGAGTGACCCAAGTGATGAAGAAATCTCGAATTCTAACGAAAGTAGGACACCTGATTCTGAATGCGCGGACGCGGCTGGAAGGCTCTTCAATTCAGCGCAAACAATTCAACTTTTAAAGAAAACGTCTACGCTGACTTTATTATTTAGAGAAGAGTCGCGCGTGTCCACAAGTGCTGGCTCGCAAATTTCGTCTGCAGATGATGAAGGAACACAAAGTGACTCAGACACGACTGCTAGAGAGAAAAACGCAGAAGAAGGAACGCAAATTCGAAAACTACTGCGCCCCCTATTTTAAACCGGACACTTCATAGCCTTCATTTTAAAAGATATTTTGGGAAGCTTACGTGGTGAAAGTTTTTTTTTAAAATTAATAAGAAGAAAATCATAATTTTTTCAACATACTCAGCGTTTTTCTTGTAAACTGCTAAACGGATATTAACAACTGTGACATACAATTTTTCATTTATGAATATCTATTATAGAAATATGCTTTTGTATTCACAAAAATGAATTTCTTAATGAAAATCTCATTCCTTTATGAACAATTTGAGGATTGTTTAACTCATAAACAATTTTTCATCTCACTTTGTTTTACATTACCTTTGAAAAAAAAAAGAAAGAAATACGATGTAACTCCTATTATGGACATTGGAAATTTTCACATTCTCATCAGAGAAGGTATTAGATTTGTGTAAAATTTGACCTCCCCAGTTTTTGTCAAATGTCCACGTTTTGAGACCCTCTGAAACATGATATGAGAAAAGCCAAGTAAAAAAAAACTTTGCTTTTTGAAATCCTTAGAGGACTACGATAACAACTTTTTTATTTTGGTCGAAAAGTTGAACATTCTAAATTTGATCGTACCAAAAATAATGAAAAATTCAAAAATTCCATATTTTTGGTCAAACTATGCAAGATACAAACAAAATGAAAAAGCTCAAATTGCGTGCCCTGGGAAGAACAACGAATTCATAATGAATCACTCTTCAATATAAGCTACGAAAAAAAATGAGACAAAAGTTGTTCATCCAAAAAATAGCTACAATTTTTTATAGGACACGTAGTTTTCGTTTTAGTCGTAAAAAATATCATTCAAAATAAAAATATTAAATTTGTTTGAAAAAACGACACAAGGTATGAACCTAAATTACCAGACAAAAGTTGTTCGCCTAAAAATAATCGATTTTTATGCATATTATGAATTGTAATGATATACATTTATTGAAATGATGCATGTTTTAGAGCAGCTTAGAATATAATTTAAAGCAAAATAAGAAATAAATACAAAAATAATCATGATAAATACAATTTTCTTTTTATTTTGCAATTTTTTAATAAGTAATCCCAGACAGAGTTACATAAAAATGTATTACAATTGATACAAAAGTGTTATGTATAATGTAAAAAAGTTTACGTGTTGGATAAAATCGAGTGCGAAGCACAAGATACGTGATGAGAATGTGTTCGTTAAAACCAAAAGAGCTTTAACAAAAGAGAGTTCAAAATTACAAAATTACAGTTGTTGGTCCGTTCACCTTTGATTTTAAAAGGTCTGTGCCCGAATGTGGAAGAAATGCAAAGACCAAGTGCGGAGTGCAATTGCCATCAGTCGCGTGCCGTAGGTGTGCTCAAACTCTCTTTTAACGAAAGAGAATTCACTATTACAAAATTACAGTGGTGGATGTTTTGAGTTTTAATTTTAAAATGATTGCGCAAGAATGTACGGAAATATAAAGACCGAGCGCGTAGCGCGAGGTAAATATTTAATAGAGCGCGAAGCGCGAGATAAATACAAAATCGAACGTGGAGCGCGAGAACCAACAGTAGCGCGCTCTAGGCGTGCTAAAACTTGCGAGCGAAGCGAGCCGCGCGCAGAGCGCGCGATGAGATTGTGCCCGCGTAGCGGGTAGATTATTTTTTTCAAGTTTAGGTTGCAAACAAACTTTGTATGCTCGTGCTCGAACACAATTACACCTCGCGCTTCGCGCTCGAATATTTATTTTTTGCATTTGGAATGCTTGAATGCAACTTTATCAAAAAGATCTCTTTTAGATGACAGTATTTATATGCGTCTTCATATTCTGACTTGCCTACTTAATTAAGTATAGTAAAAGATTAAGTTTCTCAAAGCTCTGTACGCTCTGAGGTACACATTCTCATCGTGGCACTCACGCTGCGCGCTCGATTTCCGACCGATATTATTTGTAAACAGGTTTTGTTGAATCTTTTTTTTTTTTTCTCTCGTAACTTTCGTTGTTTTTCCACACATTTTTTTATCTTACTTTTTTCAACGTTATTTTTCACGAATAAAACAAAAAGTACGCGTCCTATCAAGAAGTGATTCTCAACGAAATTGTAGATCTTTTTTCGGATAATCATTTTTTTAATTCATCTTTTTCGTATTCTACATAGTTTGTATACAAAATGGAATTTTTTATTTTTCATCATTTTTTGTGTAATCAAAATTTCAATTTTTTATTTTTGAAGAAAATCCAAAAACTGGTTATGATAATCTTGTAGGGATTTCAAAAAGAAATGGTTTTCTTTTCTCGACTTTTTTTTCATATCGTGCGCTTTTAGGCTTTAAATTTTGATTTTCTGTTGATTAAAAAAATTTTGAAAACGCTATAACTCTGAGAATTTTCTTTTTATCGTAAAAAGTCATAAGGATAAATTGTTTTTTATTTTCAATACTATAAATATCCGTGCATAAAATTTTCAAATTCAGAAAAAAGTAGACTCAAAAATTTTCAAAATGCGCTCACTTTTCGAATTTTTATCAAAACTGGCTGGTTAACGAACTCGTCCTTTCTTTTAGGACCTAGAAAAAGTGTGCCAAAGATGGATTTGATTCGTTCATTTTTTTGAGAGTTATCGTGTTTACGACCGGACGGACGGCCCGACGGACGGACGGACGGACGGACAGACAGACAGACAGACGCCATCATGAAAACCCGATTTTCGGATTCAGGGGGTCTCGAAACGTGGAGATCCGTTGAAAAAGTGTGATGTCAAATTTTCAACAATTCTAATACTTTCTCAGTCATAAATAATGAAAATGTAAAATAGTATACACACCACGGCCAGAAACAAAGAAAGCCTCAAGTCACATACCCACAATTACATATTATTTTCTAGGATAAGAATTACACTGTATTTCTTCCAGCGTTTCTCTAAAAACGTAATGTAGAATAACGCGAGATGAAAAATGCTGCGTGAGACGTTTACGAGAAAAATATTAGTCATGTTGAAAAATTATAATTTTCTTGCTCCTAAATTCTTCAAACAAATTTCTTTTGCCACCTAAGCTTCAGAAAATATCTTTTAGCATGAAATCTATGAAAAGATGAACTTAACAGCTTGAAAAAACAATTCCAAACATTAAGTATCCAACAGAAAACTTCAGTCTCGACTAAAACTTCAAGCTTGAATAAAAGAAGAAACTGATAGGGAGAAAATTAAAGTTGTTTAGATTTCCACCAATTTCTATCAATACTGCAGCACTATGCACGTCGCTTTCTTGGCTCCGCAAACGTTTTCTTTGTGTGGCTGTGTGATTATAATATGTATAATGCTATGTATTAAATTGATTATTTTCCAGAAAATCCAATCTTATCATAAATTATTTATTAATACAAATTTATTATAACTTTACTATATAATTCAACTCAATGAAAATCCTTTCAAACATTCTTTAAAAAAATCTACATTAAGAATACAGTTCGCAAACTCAGCTTTCAATCACCTTCAATAATTATAATTATTGTTTAATATCTTGCACATGTGATCGTGTACATTTTATTATTACTTGAGCATTTGTGCCATCATTTATAGCAATTTCCTAAATCTTTGATTAAAAAAGATTATTTTCTGAATTTACTTCTTTAATTTGCGTGTAAGTTCAAACCGTGATTCTGTCTCGAAACTGGCTAAACTCTGTACAGTCTGCATATATTTAAATTTGTAATGAACTTCTGGATAGCGCCAAGATTGGGACTAGACAGCAGAAAGTTTTGCATCAAACACGTAGCGAAACTGGACAGCGCCAGTTTAGAGCCAGGCTAATATTGTGTACAGATAGCCTTGAGAAAAACTCGACTAACTTTAGCCTGATTTAAGACTGACACGAAATTTTTCCACACGGGTGTTCGCATCTTCGAGACCCATCGATTGACCTAGTGAAGAATCGTTCATGACCTTCCATGGCCAACCATTTAGAAAAGAATTCTTCAACTTATTTTTATGATGAAACATTTTCAACATTATGAATACAACAGTACTGCACATTATGATTTATTCGTCCGCATATTCGAGATGCATCGATTGGCTCATTAACAAACCACATATTACTGATGGACTCGAATTTTCTGGCAATAACATTTTTGGTTTGATGTAAAGCAGTAGAAGAAAGGGACATTTTGTACCAGTTTAAAGTAAGTCAGACAAGATGATTGTGACGAAGAAATTTTCAAACTCCTGTGCAAGATTACCATCTGTGAGGAAGCAAAGATGTCTGATGCGCATGAGGGAGAAAAGTGCTCATAAAAGGAGTAACAATAAATATGTATATTGATAATAATTGCTCCCACAGTAGTTCTTAGTGGTATTTTAAGTTCAGGAGAGGCAATTTCAGTGAAGAAATATAATTTTCACTTTGGAACAGGGAATTTCCTAAATAATTATAATTTGGCTTGGGACAGGTAACTTTAAACTGGGAATGGCTCGAATGGCTCGAGTGGTTCAAATGGCAAATCCGAAATCTTTGACCGTGTGCAAGACAAAAAGAAATCGGTGATTTCACTGGTGTCACCTCTCACTGAAAAAAGTATAAAGTCCGATTGAATTTGCAATTAATCTACTGGACAATGTAGTGAAAAAATAAAGATTTATATCTAAGGAATTTCATCCTATACATTATCAGAGGAAATAGATAAGGTCGTAATGATAGGTCGCGGGCGCGAGGATTGGGTCGAAGAAGTGACCTCGATACCGAGGTGACCGAGATGCATGACCTGAATTCCGTTTCTGTACAGGTGTCCCACTGCCCTCTACCCCCGTGCGAGTTATAGAGCAAGTTCACCTTGGACAAAACAAAAAATAAAGTAAAATAATAAAAGCAGGATTAAACAGAGGGAACGGCGGCCTTTGGGCCAAACATTCTTAACACCTCACACCCTGGCTGTTGTTTGGGCAAAGAATCAAAGAATCAATGTAGTATACAATGCTGCAGAAATATATTTGGGTCCTGACAAAAATTATTTTTCATTCCAGCCGAATGACACTCTAGACTGGACGACCATGCAGCGATTTAGCTGGCGATTTTTCTCCACTAGTAGGAGCCACAACCGATACTCAAATTTAATGTCCGTTTCAGAGATCAGCTGAAATTTTAATATTATATGCAAATTCAGACATTCAACCTTGTGCCAAAAAAGTCATTTTCTGTGCATTTAAATTTCTCAGGTACAGTGAGTTATGCAAATACCCCTATTTTCACGATGTTGACGATTTTTTTTTTTTTAAATATTGCTTTTATATATAAATATTATCCAGAAAAATGGTATATTTCTTTAAAAACAAACTTTTTGTATAAATATTTTTGGTTAAAATCATTAGTTTTTCGAACGAATCACCGAAAAATTAAAATCTATCTGACTTTTCATGATTTAGGTTAAAAAAGTAAGTTATACATCTAGAAAATTCGGCATTTTAAAGAAAAATGTTAAATAATCCTAATGCCTGAAGGAAGCTGTAGAGCATTTTGGTAACAGGCTTAAAGACCTTAAAACTCGACAACTATTTTATATTCAATATTTTTCTCTAGAATGAATGGTAATCGAAAAAAATAAATTTTAATTCAAGCAATTTTTGACTGCACTGTTTTCCTTTTTTCGCGATGAATATACAGAATAAATTCCACATAATAAACAATAGGCCTTTTTTATTTGATCCAATTCAAATGGATTTTTATTGTGCGCTCAAGCTGTTGTGAATAAATTTAATTTTTAAAGTTCAACAGTATTTTGCAAGTATTAGAAAAAGCATCAATTGAACCAGCCCATTGTAGAAGGGAGTACAAAATTGCTTAATCCGAGCGCAATAAAAACATATATTTGCAATTGTACTTTTTAGATTGTCAGGATCCGCTTATGCTGGGACTGGCATTTTATACCTCCTTCTACGATACGGCGCGGCGCGATGATTCAATTGTCGGAGAAGCGGGGTCGAGTCAAGTGACAAGTGGCCATTTATGTCTCAGCATGTCACATTTGAAAAAATTTCAACCTCATAAAATATCAGCAGAAGTGCGGGAAGTCATGTCTGTGATTAGTCACATAAATACTATGTGTAATGTAGTTCACATCACTGTCCTTAACATTGCCCAGCTTCTCGTGGGAGACAGGAAGACACCGCTGTGATTCTTCGGACAGATAATTTAAATCACACCACTAATTTTTGATAAATGGAAAATGGAAAATGCTTCAAAATGGCCGGTAAAAAAATTTGCTGGTGCTGATCAGGCTCGGCCTAGACCGTCTAAACTCGAATCTAACCAGTCTGTTCAGATGCTAGTTGGCGCTAGGCACCCGCTATTCAGCCACTCCAGTCAGAGACAATAAATTAAAAATAAATGAATAGTACCCAGTATAATTATAATAAACAGTGAATAATGTATAAACACACACGACTGTGGATTTCAGTAAGTTGGATTTGTGCCTTCTGACCATAATTGATGCCGTGCGACGGCTTCTGTCGACAGGAGTCGCAGAGCTGAAGGAGAGAGAGAGAGAGAGAGAGAGAGAGAGAGAGAGAGAGAGAGAGAGGAGGAGGAGGATGTGTTCAATCATGCGTGACAAACAGCAGGGCAGGAGAGTCTACGCGTTTGTTGCACTGGGTTGCGTCATACCTCGAAATGAAATAGAAATGTTTCACCTGGCCCTGCATCTTTTTGTTCGGAGTCCCTGGATTTGTGTCCAAGGTCAAAACCGAAACAGACAATGAATCCTAACCACCTGCGTTTATAAACCGTCTGCGCTATCACTGGACTTCCAAATATTACAAGTCACCCCCAACTACGATAAAGGACCACTAATTTCATAGAAACACTATAATTACTAATAATATTATTGCAAAACTGTGTATGTCATATCATGATTACATTTATTCAAATTTGTGAGAATATTATGACTTGCACTGCGAAAAGTTTGACAATTGACAAATATAAGTTTTTGTGCTATGGAAGGTTGACCAGTGCCAGAACTGGGCCGGACAAGACTGTCATGATTGGACGGCCCAGACTGCAACAGATCTGGGCTAATACTTGACATCAGCCTGCCAGAAGATTCATTCACTGGGGTGACTTGCCACAGATGTGCCATGCAGCAGTGCGACATGATATGCCGAAATGGGACTTGCAGCTTGTCACATGATCCTGGCCCAGAGAAGCACCAAAGTTATTAATTCACTAATTACTTGCGAAAAACTGTTTGGCAAATTGCCCGCATTCTTCGAAAACTAAGCTTATTAACACATGCGCATTCTATCAGTTTAGATCAAATAAAAACATTCTTATTTAATATCATCTGATTTTCTTTTATAAACATTCATTTTTTCAAAAAATACTGATTGTTGATCAAACTTCTGAAGACAACAAAGTTGCAGTTTTTCAATGCCTTTGAATCTTTTATAAAAGTAATCTGTGAATTATCAACTCTTTTTACCGTAACACTTAATTTGTCACTCTTATAATATTGACTGCACATGAAAATACTTTACAGTATCTACAAATGTTAAACTTTTTGCTATGTATATTTTTTGTGTACAACATTTGTCTGTGAAATGTAGACTTTTCAGGGTGCAGTTCATTTTTGACTAAAATCATAAAAAATCAGTGTGATGTTTATTTTTCATCGATTCATTCGAAAAATAATGATAAGTTACAGATAGAAACGTATCAAAACTATCCTGAAATATTTGGCGCGTCTTTCAACAGAAAATTTTAGTAATAGCGTATTTGATGAAAAAATGCAGAGGGTGGTATTGGTATAGCGCGTGGTGGCAGCGGCAAAATTACAAGACCTTGAATGCCTCGAAAGTGGAACAATGCCCGAACGAGTGTTTATACGCAGCCGCGCGCAATATGAATCGTCTAGCCAAGAGAGGTGCAAGCAAGGGTTGTCCCAATCACTATATTCTCTGCTGTATAAACATCTAGCAATACAATTTTAATCTGAATTTATAAAAATAATGATGTCTTAAACGTTTTTTTCATATATATATATATATATAGCACAGAAAAAAAGGAAGCGTAATCTCTACCCCTATTTACAGTAGTCTCTACTTGCAACAAAAATTGCCTTTGCGTGGTAAGATTTGTATTGAATGCAGTCACCATTTCAGCCTCATTCTTGCTTCTATTTTTCTACCGATGCGAGAAATTCAACTTGACCCTCTTGAAAAATTATTCGAGAGAGAAGACAAATTTTACTTTTTCTGTGCTGGAAAATGTGCGTTGAAACAAGAAATAAAACTTGAAAAATGATACTTACGCACAAAGATGTTACTCATAAGTGTAGCCGGGAGACAGAAGATGATGACCAAGACATCAGCCACAGCAAGATTAACAATAAAAAAATTGGTAACAGTTCTCATTCGAGGTGATCGATAAACCACAGCAATGACAAAACTATTTCCAATTAGTCCAACGACAAATACTATAATATAAGCCACACAATAAACAGCTGACATGGCTACACTGTGTCTGTACATCAAGCGATCTGGCAGTACTTGTTCTATAGAGAGGTCAGAGAGATTGAAACTGTCACTACTTGCATTGATAAATTTTCTGGTAGAATATGCTTCCATTGCAGATCTTAAATTCAATACACCATCACTACCACCACCACTGTCACTTGATTCAGTTAGTAGTGTGTTGTTGAAAAAGTAATCTCCAAATTCATTCTTCACATGTGTAAGAATACTACTACTCCCAGGTAGTTGATGGCCGGCCGTAGTAGTAGTAGTAGTAGTAGTAGTAGTAGTAGTAGTAGCAGCACGTCGACGTACATCAACATTAAATTCCTGAGAATCTGGTAAACGGAGTGATGCAGCTACCATCCCCATTAAAGAAGGAGGTTGTTGTAACATTGGAAAATCTAATCAAGACTCACCACAATTAACATAATCTATAATCCAATCAATTTTTTCAACATCACTGATATTTTTTCGATATATGCTACTCTCTAAAAGAGTCAACCCGCATCATTATAGAGCGTGTACAAATATTGTTTGAGTATATAATTCAATTCTCAAAATTTAATTGATACTTGAATTTTCTTGGGTAGATTACTGATATGCTGCTGACGATGCTGCTACATCGATGCATATGTTGATTTTTAATCGTCTTAATGTAGTGGAGAGAATATAACAAGATACATTACCAAATAAGTTATATGTATTTCACTCAAAGCTTTCCATACACAACACACATATATGCAACACCGCAGCGTAAATACACTTGATAGTCTTCCTTGTTTGATTTCTTTACACTACTCTGACTAATAAACTACACACAGAGACACTGTATTGTCATTATATTAAGAAAATCATGTTTCGATTAATTCAATGTACAGCGGTCCTTTCGACACTGTACAAGTCTACAATCGCACACTGCCGCGAGATGCTTTAGAAGCGTCCAACAGTCTGGTGCATGCTGCACAACGGCGCAAGCGTGCACATCAAGCAGCTGTGCAAAGGTTTGGTTTGGGTATTGTCCTGTGTCTTGTGTGTCGTGTATGTGTATTTTTGCTCTAAACAGAAGACACAACATTAATTCGTTTTCCTCTTGAAAATGCTTCTCAAAGGAATTAACAATGGAGATTTTTGTCTTCACTTTTGTATATATATATAAAAGCACACACTCGTAAAAACATCATTTATAGACACAAAGCTATTATATGGTTTTACTTTTATTGTATATACATACTAAATCAATTGAGTTTTCTAACTACATACTCACTACCGGCGATTTAAAGTTTGCCTCCGCTATCAACAATTTCAAAGTTTTGGATAATTATTTTTTTGTTGGTCGTTAGAGAGGGTTAGTTGGTCCACTCCTGACGTTCGTTGGTTAAACAATAGGTACTTTAATAAAAAGCACAAATGATGGGCCGACCTAAATGGTCGTTGGCTGTTGTTAGTTAGTCCAGTCCCACTGTTAAAGTTTTCAGAATTTTTTAAATTGATGAAACAGCCAAAAACATTCTTCGGGTCATAACAATTTTTTTTAACGATCTGAAAGACTTGATTGAAATAGTTAGTTGTTTACACTTTAACGTTAGTTAAACAAAATTCCAAAAACACACGAAAATGAACATTTTAAGCCAAATAACGCATGATACGAAAAAAGTAGAGAGGAGAAAAATGTTGCTCATTGAATTCCCCACAAGATCGCCAAAACAACATTTTGAATTTTCTTGAAAAATAAAAAATTCAAATTTTCACAGCATACAAAATAATAAAAAATCCAAAAACTACATTTTTCGGCCAAACTATACAAAATACGGTAAAAGATGAATACACAAAAATTGTTCATTTGAAAAAGATCTGCAGATCTACAAATTTGTTATTAACCACTTTTTTTATAAGATGCGTAATTTTGGCTTTAATCATGAAAAACATTATTAAGAGTAAAAAAAGTCTGCCCGTTGCGTGGGCACATTCTTATCACAACTTTTGTAATTTCTCTTTCATCTCGTACGAGGGATTCCAAAAAATTTGATTATTTATGTTTTTATTGATATTTTTTTACAATTAAAACCAAAAACAGAACTTAAAAAAAATTATTTATGATAAATAAATTATGTTTACATTCTCGTCAGAGAAGGTATTAGATTTGTGTAAATTTGACC
>NC_046660.1:3525637-3528474 GCF_010883055.1 Belonocnema kinseyi | reverse complement strand
AGTTTTGTCAAATGTCCATGTTTTGAGACTCCCTGAATCCGAAAAAAAGGTTTTTACGCATGTATCTGTCTGTGTATCTGTCTCTCTGTCTGCCTGTGAGCACGACAACTTTTGAAGAGATCATACTATCAGATTGGCCTCTGGTACACTCTTCTATAGCGTATTTGGTTATCCTGCACTGGTGCACACCGATCTGCACCGAAGCAGGTCTGAGTGAGAAGGAAGAAGGAGCGAACGGAGTGCTCTTGGAGTACAACAGCGCAGGATAAACGAATGCGCTATTAGTGTCCTAAGCTAAAGTTCAAGATCGTTAGCCAGCCATTTTGGACATAAAATTCAAATAGCGAGCGCATTTTGAATATTTTTGAGATCCCTTTTTTCACAATTTAAAAATTGTCTGTACGCATGTTTATAATATTCAAAAAGATGGACAATTTATCCTGATGACTTTTTTCATAAAACCAAAAATCACCAGAATTAAAGCATTTTAAAAATTCCACAAAACATACAAAAATGAAAATTTTAAGCCAAATAACGGCTGATATGAAACAAAAGCAGGAAAAGAAAAAGTTTTATTTCTAGATGCCCTTCAAGATTATCGCAACAACTTTTTTAATTTTCCTGAAAAATAAAAAATTCAAATTTTGACAGCATACAAAATAGTGAAAAATCTAAAAATTACATTTTTTTATGCAACAATTACACAGTAATTCAAAAATTCTAATATATAAATACACAAATAATTTCGAAGTTCAAAAACGGTAAGGCTGCTCAGTAGAACGTATGCGTAATGTTTAAATCAGTAAAAAAAAACATTGGAAATGAGAAAATTCAGTTTATGGAAAAACGATAGAATTTGTAATAAAGTGTTTAAGAACCAAATTTTTTTTCAAGAATGCGCATTTCATTTAAACGGGACAATGAAATTACGTATGTTTGAATATCAATCTAAGTTATGAATTATAATAACCAAATTACTGTTTTCGATGCTTTTACCATTTGTCTAAAAAAGTATATGCACAAAGATCAAGCGCTCAAACTTGCAAAGCGAAGCGAGACGCACGCGTAGCGCTCGATGAAAATGTACCCGCTAGGCGGGCAGATTTTGACATTATTATCCTAATGAGAAGGTATTCCTTTCATGTAAAAATCCACTTTGTCGGTTTTCGTCAAATCTCCACGTTTTGGGACCCGCTGAGACAGAAAAAACGATTTTCACGAAGGTATTTGTCTGTCTGTAGTCTGTATTCTGTAGGCACGATAACTTTCGAAAAATTAATCACATTGGATGATGCTTTATAAAACTTTTTTAAAGCCTAAAGGAAATAAGAGTTAGTATTATTCTATTTTTATGCATATTATGAATAATGATCATATACATTTATAGAAATGATACATGTTTCAGCGCATGTTAGAATACAATTTAAAGCAAAATAAGAAAAAAATATATAAATAATTATGATAAATACAATTTGTGGTTTATTTTGCAAGATCTGAATAAGCAATCCCAGGCAGAGTTACACAAGAAAGCATTATAATTGGTATAAAAGTGTTGTGTATAATGTAGAAAAGTTGACATGTTGGACTAAATCGAGTGAGAAGCACGAGATACGTGACGAGAGGGTCTTCGTTAAAGCCGAAAGAGCTTTAACAAAAGAGAGTTAACAATCACGAAATTACAGTTGTCGATCCGTTGACCTTTGCTTTTAAGAGGTCTGTGTACGAGTGCGGCAGAAATGTAAAGGCCGAGCGAAAAATCGAAAGCATATTGTACTGGCAGTGGATTGAACGTGACATCTCTTTTCAATTCGGGAAATCAAGCGCATGTAAAGGCACTAAGAAAGAAATTTTACACTTACCCATTCTCACATTTAAACTCTCACATTTTATGATACCTACAGTTTCGAATATTTTGGATGATTTTCGGATCGCGAAAACAATCTTAAACAAGTGGGAAAGACAGAGTTTTTAAAGCCGTCACTTCACATATCCGCAGCTTCCACCATTTTGTATTCTGCGTTGTTCCTCCCTGAAAACATCGGCATATCTCCGTTTTTTTAACCATGTGCGACAGCCCATGCGACTCCATTTGTCTTCTAGTATATAATATTGGACCTCATACCTTGACATCAACGTTCTACTGCGAGGTCCAACATAATGTATCCAGGTGAATGCACCCCGATTGAAAAGAGAGAATTAAGGTTGAATTTGCAAGCAGTAGAACACTCTTATTTTGTGCGGCCCCCACAAAAATATTCTGGATAAATAAAAATCAAGTAGTTTAGCTATATTGTGATATTTTTAAAACTTAGTGAAATGATTTTCAATATCTTTTTCAAATTGAATAAAATTATATTGAAATATTTTTGAAACTTAGTGAAATGATTTTCAATACCTTTTTCAAATTGAATTAAAATTATATTATTATAGAGCTGACATAGAATGAAAATTCTAAAAATTGGAATTGAAGAGGTAGGTTAGTTCAATGATCATAGTTTCCTCACCATTCTTTAAGAATCTACGCACATCTGCGCGCCTTATTTTTCCCCAGTAGTACAACGTCGCTCGCATCGATCGGTGCCTTATTTGCTGAAGCTACTCGGCCAATCACATATACTCATTTAACCTCTGTGGTGTGAATAAAGTAAACCCTATTGGACAATATTGATTGATACTGGAGGATTTGTATAATTTAAACACGGATTTGTGAACAATAATACTGAAATTTATCTAAGGTCTTTCCGCGTCAATCTATGACCTGCTATAAATAATTGCTGTTTACTCTGAATAAGTGCGCAAATGTAACATTTCTATTAGGGACCATCCATATACCACAT
>NC_046660.1:3522408-3525627 GCF_010883055.1 Belonocnema kinseyi | reverse complement strand
GGACATATTAATCCAAATTTCAAGTAGATATAATATATATGTTTTCAAAACTATTCTTATGAAGCTTCTGAATTAAACAAAAGTTCCAAAAGTTGGATCATTTTCAAAAATATTCAATTTTTACATTCTCATCAGAGAAGGTATTAGATTTGTGTAAAATTGGACCCCGCCAATTGTTGTCAAATGTCCACGTCTTGAGACACCCTGAATCCGAAAAACAGGTTTTTACTAATGTGTATGTCTGTATGTCTGTATGTATGACTGTATATACGTCTGCCTGTCTGTGAACGCGATCACTTTTGAAAAAATTAATCTAGTAGATTGCCCTTTCGTACACTCGTTTAGTATTCTTAACTTGAGGTCAATTTTGTTAGTCAGCCATTTTGGATGAAAATTCAAAAGGTGGGCACAATTACCAGAGTTATAGCATTTTCAAAATCAAAAAACTAAAATGAACATTTTAAACCAAACAACGCATGATACGAAAAAAAACTCAGAAGAAGAAAAACGTTGCTCTCTGAAAGACCTACAAGATAACGATAACAATTTTTTTAATTTGGTCGAAAAGTTAAAAATTTCAAATTTGATCGTGCCAAAAATGTTTGAAATCACATTTTTTCAAGATTTAAAGATTCTATGTACGGTTGTTTATAGTACTCAGAAAGTCAAACAATTTATCCCTTCGACTTTTTTTTATAAATAGAAAATGATCACAGTGAGCACATTTTCAAAATATAAAAAAAAATTAACATTTTAAGGCAAACAACGCATGCTATAAAAAAATTCAAAAGAAGAAAAACGTTACTTTTGAAAGCCCTACAAGATTGTGATAATAACTTTTTTTAATTTATTCGAAAAATTGAACATTCCAAATTTGACCCTACTAAAAATAATGAAAAATCCAAAAAATCAATTTTTAGGTCAAACTAGACAAGATAAGAAAAAAATGAAAAAGCTCAAATTGCGCGCCCTGGAAAAAACTACAAATTTATAATGAATCACTTTTCGACACAAGCTAAAAAAAATTAGACAAAACTTGTTCATCCGAAAAAGAACTATACTTTTTGATAGGACACGTAGTTTTTGCTTTAGTCGTAAAAAATAACATTCAAAATAAAATTTTTTAATTTTTTGAAAAAAGCGATACAAGGTATGAACCAAGATTAACAACAGACAAAAGTTGTTCGCCTAAAAAGATCGATAAATTTATTATTAATCATTTTCCGATAGGAGGAGTAGACTTTCTTTCAATCGAAAAAAATAAGATTAAAAATAAAAAAATTAAATTTTTCGAAAAAGGACAGAAAAGACGACTGAGGACACAGGACCCTGCATAGGTTCATGCATTAGACCCTATGCAGATGCGCAGAAGTTTTTATTTATTCGCAAAAAACAAGATTAAAAATAAATAAAAACATAAAAACAAGGAAATAAGAATGAGTATGATACAATTTCGATGCATATTATGAACTGTAATGATACATATTTATTAAAATGATACATATTACAGTGCACCTTAGAATGCAATTCAAAACAAAATAAGAAAAGAATATAAAAATTATCATGACACATACAATTTGCTCTTTATTTTTCAATATTTTAACAAGCGATCCCAAGCAGAGTTACATAAAAATGTATTATAATTGATATAAAAGTGTTGTGTATAATGTAGAAAAGTTGACATGTTGGACTAAATCGAGTGCGAAGCGCGAAATAATTGATGAGAATGTGTTCGTTAAAGCCGAAAGAGATTTAACAAAAGCGAGTTTAAAATCACAAAATCACAGTTGTCGGTCCGTTGACCTTTGATTTTCAAAAAGGTCTGTGCCCGAATGTGGAAGAAATGCAAAGACCAAGTGCAGAGTGCGATTGCCATCAGTCGCATGCCGTAGGTACGCTCAAACTCTCGAGCCAAGCTCTTTTAACGAAAGAGACATAACAATCACAAAATTGCAGTAGTGAATGTTTCAAGTCCTAATTTTAAAAGGTTTGCGCAAAAATGTGTGAAAATATAATGACTTAGCGCGTAGCGCGAAGTAAATGCATAATCAAGCGCGAAGCACGACACAAATACATCATCGAGTGCGGACATATGTTTTTTATTTGGGTTCGTCAGCGAAATCTATTTCGATGATTTTCTTGCCGGTTGCACTTTATTCAAACTTAAAATAAACACCTCAATCTCTTCATTTATCAAAGTACCATATCGAAAACAAAAGAAAACAAATTGTCACGAACGAAATAAATCAAACCGCACTCAGATCGATGTTTACATAGATTTTGCTCATTTGCTTCCGTGCACAGTGCGGTATCGGCCATTTTGTATGTCTGTAAACGATGGGCAAATGAGGGCTTTGCATCTACGAGTAAAGAAAATATAGTTTTCTTTATACCTTCCCAGGTAGAATTACGCCACCGGCCCAGTACTCGCCCAGTACAGACTGCTGGAGTTCCAGTACTGGCTGGCTGTACTGGGCAACTACTGTACCAGTACTGGGGCAGTACTGCCAAACCACTGCTTACTAAAATGCCGGTGCTCACTCCGAAACCGAAAAAATGGTGAAAAATAGGTATTTGTGATAATAGTGGCTGTTTTTCATATTCTGACGAATTACATAAGTCCGGCTTAAAATAGAGGGGCGCAGTAGTTTTCGAATTTGCGTTTGTTTTTCTGCATTCTTTTCTCCAATTGTGCCTGAGCCACTGTTTGTTCCTTCATTATCTGCAGATGAAATTTGTGACCCAGCACCTGTGGACACGCGCAACTCTTCTCTGAATAATAAAGGTAGCGTAAACCAGTGGTGTCAAAACGCGGATATCTCTGGCACACGCAGTTACTTTTCCTGTGTATTTTTAGGTTATGTAACGCCTTGTGTCAATTTAAAAATGTACAGAATCACTTCTGCGCATGGCAGAGATGTCCACGTTCTGACACCACTGGCGTAAACTATTTTTTTAACAGTTCAACTTTTTGCGCTGAATTGAAGAGCCTTCCAGCCGCGCCCGCGCATTCAGAATCAGGTGTCCTACTTTCGTTAGAATTCGAGATTTCTTCATCACTTGGGTCACTCTGCTAACATCTTTTTATCTACCAGTTTGTACACTTAAAATTATCTATCACTACGAGGGTGGATTGATAAGTTTCCGGCCTGACCAAGAAAAACAACGTTTTTAAGAATTTTTTTTTTTATTTCTCAACATAATCTCCTCCAAGGCTGA
>NC_046660.1:3516317-3522308 GCF_010883055.1 Belonocnema kinseyi | reverse complement strand
GCTATCTAAGGATGGTACTATAGAACGCCACCTCAAGGTAGGCCTAGTGGCGCCATCTCTTGGTCAGGCCGGAAACTTATCAATCCACCCTCGTATAATATTAGCAAATGGTTTTTCATACATCTACATCACCTCTGATATCACATTTATGACAGTTATGTTTTGCGTTTACGGACACGATGCCATTTTGTGTCGGTAAGGAGAAAGGCCGTGGATTTACTGTCAAGTCTTTGCGCTGACTGGTTTCTATTCTGGCGAATTTACTTAAATCGTATGATTATTAATGAAGTAGAACTTAAACTTTTTCAAGTTAACTGCTCATAAGTTTTTTACCTAAGTATCATTTTTGTATTACATCATTTTAGACCATTTTAGCAACTTTGCACAATAACATCAGATGTTAATTTTTTAGAGCCATTATCATTTTTTATGAAGATAATTTGAAAATAACATTTTTTTCAGAAAAATTTCGTTTACTTATGTCACTTTTTCCACATTTTATACCATCTTAGCAACTTTTTACGAAAAAATAAAATGTGTTTTTTTTTTTAGCAGCTATATGTCCGGATAGAACTTGAAAATATTTTCTTCAAAAATGTTTTCACGTTAATTATATATTCCCTTTTTTGTCATTTTGAAACACCTCAACAACAATTATAAGCCTATTTTTTATAATGTTCGAGTTTTGCACCACTGGCACACCACAGCCCTGGTCGTACCGCCAACTGTTAGCCAATACTGGGCAAACTACCGCCTGTATGTACTTGTGGGCACTACTGGGCCAGTACTGCATCAGTGGTACACTCCGGCGCACACTCCGGCGTTTGTACGAGTTGCAGCAGCAACTCGTACAAACGCCATTTTCATTCGTATACTCGTGTATCGTGCAAGTTTGTTGAACATTCTCTTACCCTAACTGCAGTTACGTAACATTTTTTTTGTATTAGGTTAGAAAACTAAATAGACGTTTTGTGATTAAAAACAGATCTTTAGAATAAAGTGCAGAATATAAATAAATTAAACAATATTTTAACGTAACACAACAATGCTTTTTGATATTTTTTTGGTTAGACACATTTTCAAATTATTTATAAGAAAAGAAGTATCAGCAATTTTTTTTTAGAATTATATAAATTTTATCTTTTTCATGAGACAATTAGGACAGATTTTTAAATATTTCAGATATGTCAAAAAAAGAATGTAGAAGATTTAAAAAAAAGTATATATTATTATACAGGATTTTACAAATTACTATATTGTAAAAATCTTAGCCTTTTCAAAAGACATTTAGGGCTTTCAAAATTTCAGAAGAAATGATAAATATTCCATAAATTTTCGGAAATACTACCAAGGTTTTTAATATATTTAATCTATGCAAAGCTTCTAGAATTCCTAAAAATATTTTATAATAAATCCAATTTTTCTTGAAATTTTGAACCATCATTTAAAATGTAAAACCTCCTAAATTATTTAAAATATTTTTATCTGACTGGAATTTTTCTTGAAATTTTGAAATTTATTTGATTTGAAAAGTTATTTAAAGTTATTTTATTTTTTAATGTTAAATAACGTAAAAAATAATCTTTAAAATAAAAATATTAAATATTCTTAAACAAAAGAAGCAAGGTACAAACTAAAATTAACAGACAAAAAATGTCCGCCTGGAAAGATCTATAAATTTATTATTATTCATTTTTAGATAGGACGAGTAGATTTTCTTTCAACTGTCGGTATAAAAGGTGAGCTTTTAATTTTATTGGAAGCATATCCGAGACATTTTTCGGTACAATACCTGAAAGTGATTTAGATTATAGTAAACACGAACCTGATCAACTGTATTCCCAAAAGAAAATGTTAAAAATGTAATTAAAAAATCAAACTAAAGTAATTAGGACTATTTTAAGTCCGGCCGCACGTGATGTTGATTCCTTGTTTTCAAAAAATATAAACATCACAGATAATTGTAACAATTAGCCAATAAGTCCCTCGGCAAATATCGAAAACCTAGTAATGGCTAATCAGATCACAATCAATTAAACAATTTGAAGAGGTAAACAATTACAAGGTGGCATTCAGTTGGCAGAGGAAAATTATCAATACTTGATTTACATTGCCGAAATAACTGTTTCATTGATAAATAGTACATCTATTTACTCAATTGAAAGGCCGATTTTAGAAAAAGAAATCTACAAAATGAATCACTTAATTCCGATACCACTACGAAAGGGGGATAATCTTATCACCGTAATCCGATATGAAAATTATTAACTTGGAATTATAAAAATTTGCAAAAGAGAGAATCCTAGCTATCTCCCAGCAGAAAGTAAATCCTACAAAACGCAATTGATAAAAAAAAAACAGCGTTAAAATTATATACAACAAAATTTGTCAGATTAATATAATTATTATTGATCAAACGGTATTTTACATTGTACAAAACAAGCAGGGTGTCATTATGATTCCAAACAAGGAGGACACAGTACAAATTTACTGTGGAAATTTAAATGATGAAAAGTCAATAACAGGATTCACTCTAATTAGAGCTCTAGAAAACTGCATTATACATACCGAATACACTATTGTAAAATTAATTGAAACCAAAGTAAAAACGCAGAATTTGTCATGCCGAAAAAATGTTATAATTCCATTCTCGAAACTCGATTTATGTAAATCCCGTAAGAAATGAATTCCTACCTATGAAAGGACAAATAAATGACCAGGAATTAAAATTAGCCGGAAAATCTTTAGATGAGATAGAAAACGTTTTGAGTAAAGTACAGAGTATTAGAAGATCTCATTCATTGAAAAAAGGCAACGAACATTCTTTCTTACTTAGGCTACACTTCGTTAATCCTTATCTCAATAGTTGCACTTTATAAATGCGGAGTTTGCGAATTAATTCAGAAATGGTTTCCTAGCCTCTGCATACATTTTTGTTGTGCCACCAATAAGATAAACAACGAAATAATACCACATATCCCTGCCTCCCTTTTTATATGATAAGGGCAGTAGAGTGTACGCTTTCATCGTGGGACCGTCCCAGTAGGGCCTCGGCTCCAGATTCATTCCTTGCCTGACTGCTACGGCTGCAACTTGCGTTTCGTTTAATAAACTATCTGACCAGGTCTACGAATCTGTGGCAGGACAAAATTAAATTAAAGTGACTTTTCATTCAGACAGTCACAAATGTCCTCAAGGCGTTGTGCAAGAGAAACGACATTTGCAATACGAGTATAATCGACTACTTTTTCATCTGCTCCCATTTTGTAAGTTGTAAATTGATTTAACTGGATTTGTACAGATTATTCGCTCTTTTGTTGATGCACAGTTTTGAAGCGTGACCACATTTCAGCTGCAGTATTACAGTGACTTAAATGTTTCAACAGTTCCAGCTCAAGGCCTCGCATCAGGAAACGCTTGAGCTTCTGCATTTTTCGCTTCCCAATTTGTCGTATCAGAGACTGTCGAGGAGTCATTCCAGTTATATAGGACTTGAGCTTGTTTTCCGTCATAAAATTTTCCATTTGTCGGCAACAAAGATAAAAACTTTGTCCATTAAATCAATGTACATGATATATCTTATTTTGCTTGGTCATGTTATATTCATTGGAAAAGAAAAACGTGTTTTTACGTACACATTTATCTCACAGTTTATACACACAAAGATTTCACAACTCCACAGGTGGCAGTACGCCCATAACCTGATGAAGTTTGAGAAGTAACCAGTAACAACCTGGTCACACTGGGTACACAGTATGAGAATTGAGTAAAAATTTACATATCGACAAAAAATAAATTATTAATTAAAATGGTATAGCTCTATAGCCCGTATAGCCCGTATAGAAAGACCCTTTCATCTTAAATATCGAACAACTTCATGCTTGGGGAATTTAGTATCCATATGCTCTACTTTTCCAGTAATCTTAACATGCCTATGTTCCACTATGTATTCTTATTAAGGTACGAATTATTCAAGATAAAAAGTTATATTCTGAGCAAACCCGGATATCTCTAGCATGTGCTCTAGTGATTCTTCTATATTTTTAAATTGACACATGGCCTTATAAAACCTAAAAATACATAGGAATAATTACTGCACATGTCAGAGATATCCGCGCTCCGCCACCACTGACAATGCATTTACGAGTAGACATGGCTACTTAAAATCTTAAAAAGTATTTAAGAAGTTACGAACGCGTGGATTATGCGTCGAATGACGTTTTTCATTTCGTACCCCAAGAAGCGGACACTTCGTACCCGAAGTAGTAGGTACTTCGTACCCCAAGTGATGGATACTTCGTACCTCAAGTGATTGAAAATCTCTACCCTGCATTACGGTGCCGAATTCACACCGCAAGGGTAATTTCTGTTGCAGGTATATGGTACCATGATATTGGTGCTTCATTAATAATTTATCTTTTCTGTGTAAAGTGGATGGATTCTCGATACAATCATTTATTCCATGCAACACAAAATTAGTCAACAAGTAGAAATAAATTTGGAATAAGAACAAAGAACATCGTTCGGTTTAGCACTGCTCTCAGCCGTGACTGTCTTGACAAGCTCTGAAGCTGAATCAAACTCCAACGCAAATTCACGCAAAAATACAGGAGAGTTGTGGGGATACCATGCGGTTTATCATCCAAGTAAAAGGCGCTAATTTCTCAACAGGAATTAGGTATAAAAATCTACCCGCTTCGCGTCCTATCAAGAAGTGATCTTTAACGAAATTGTAGATCTTTTTTAGGATAACAATTTTTGTTCATTCATCTTTTTTCGTACATTAAGCACTGCGTCCACAGAAGTAAAATTTAAAATCACTAAATGAAACTCCAAAATGTTCTCTACATTCTCTCGAATTTTTAACGAAATCCCCATGGTTCATTTTTGAGATATTAAATGAAAACGAAAAAATTAAAAAATTAAATATAAGATCTGAATATTATTCCATTTCCTCCAACTAACATTGGGGGATGGGTTAAGTGGCAATTAAAGGGTGGGGGGAGCAGAAGTACCTTATGGAAGACGTGAAAAATGCAAAAAAACCCTAAATTTGCAATTTTTTTGGCAAATTTTTTGTGCAAAACCACTCTAACTTTGTAATTTATTTTTGTGATTTTTTTTCGCAAATTACCCTAGATTAGCAATCTTTTTTTTCACAATTATTTGTTGCCACTTTCTTTCACAATTTTTTTTTCGCAATTTTATATGCAAAACCACCCTAAATTTGCATTTTTTTTGCGATTTTTTTTCGCAATTTTTTATGCAAAACCACCCTAGATTAGCAATATTTTTTTGCAATTCTTTTTTACAAAACAATCCTAAAGTATAAACTTTTTTTCGCACTTTTTTTTACGCAAAACGACCTAAATGTGCATTTTTTCGCAATTTTTTTTTCGAATTTTTTTTTCTCAATTTATTTTCGAATTTTTTTTCTCAATTTTTTATGCAAAACAACCCTAGATTAGAAATTTTTTTTCGCAATTATTTTTTGAAACAACCATAAAGTACAAATTTATGTTCGCAACTTTTTTATGCAAAACGACATAAATTTGGATTTTTTTCGCAATTTTTTTTCTCAAGTATTTTTCGAAAAACAAGCATAAAATATAATTTTTTTTCGGAATTTTTTTTATGCAAAAAGACTTAAGTGAGCATTTTTTCACCATTTCATCCGAAAATTTTTCGCAATTTTTCAAAAAATACAAATTTTAATTTTTTCATAATCCGCCAAAAACTCGATTTTTTTTTGCTCAAAACTGAAATTTAATTTTTGTAAAATTCCCAAAACTCTAATTTTTTTAATTGCCGAAATGGATGTACCCCCGCTCCCGTTTCCAGTCTGCCCCTCTGTCTCGACTCTACATTGCCGGAATGGATGTGCCCTCGCTATTAGTATAACCGTCTCCGTCAGATATTTTTCATATTTTTCAGTTTTGTAGGTACACTATACATCTACCTCCCCTCCAAATGTTATGGTTTTCCCACGGT
>NC_046660.1:3493592-3516217 GCF_010883055.1 Belonocnema kinseyi | reverse complement strand
CGGGATACTTATAAGATACTACCATGATTTTTTCAGATTTTTTGGTCCAAAAATAAATTAGGCCAAAAACCGGCCTTACCGACCCTCCCCCTTTGGACCACAATGAATAAACGAAAACAAAAAAAACCCTATTGTAATCAACGTTTCGGTACTCGTACAGTACCTCCCTTATCAAGGCAAGAAAATTTTAAGTGGTAGAAATTGACAGCACCCACGAACAGGTGCTCTCTCTTTGATACCGAAAGTTTGATTACAATAGGGTTTTTTTGATTTTCGTTTATTCGTTCTGGTCCAAATTTGGTCGTTGGATTCTTGTTTTGTTTAACAGGATTTTGCATCAATTTGATTATTGGACGTTAAATGGTATTTATAATTTGGATTTTGGTCTAATTTAAATTTCGTAAATTTTAAATGGTGAACTGAAAAAATGAATTAAATTTTTTAGAAATACAATTTTGAGTTCGATTCTTCTAAAATTTATATTTTATAGAATTATTTAAGGGTTTATAAATAATTTAACTTAAACAAAGACTCTTTCAAATTGAAAAATATATAAAGTGAGAATTACTTGAATGTCTCAATGAAAAAAATTGTTTAAAGCTTCAAATTATTTGAATTTTCAACGAACACAATAATTTAAGGTTTATTTTTTTTTTTAATAATTGAATACTTATTAAATCATTTTGGTAAAATTGAAACATTTTCTGGGATTATTTCAAAAGGAATTAAAATATTCAGAAATTCAAATTAAAATTTAAAAAAATATATGTATACAATGAAAAATAATTTTTTTCTTGCAATAAAAATAATTGCTTTAAGCTTTTTATGTTTGGAATTATTTAATTAGTTTTTAGCGAAATAATTTTGACAATCATATTGAATTTCATTAAGATTAAATTTGAGAGAATTTAAATTAAGAAACATGATTCAATTATTTACTTTCAGATTATGGAATTCAATATTAGCTATTACTTTTACAATAAAAGTTTACTTTTTTTTTTTAGAATACCTCTATTACAAATTAATAAATTTATAATTAGTAAATTATTTAATATTAATATAATTAATTAATATTTTATATTAACATTAATTTATTAATATTATTAATATTAATAAATTAATTATTAGCTGATTAATTTTTTTACAATATTGAATTACATAAAGATTGAATTTTAATTTTTCTATAATTACCAATAAAAATTAATTATTTATTTTAGGGTACAACTGTAAGTGTTTTGACGCCAATAAACGATTAAAAAATTTACATTGTTTACATTTTACATTGAAAGACCAATTTTTTCAATTTTACAAGGTTTGAACAAATTTTTTTAACATTTTGAATTATATCAAGAGATATTTAGAGGTTTTGAAAAGCTTCAAAAACAAAAAATTAACAAAATTTATATTTTATAATTAAACAATTGTATATTTTTAAAGACTTTGCAAACCCAGAAGTTAAAAAAAGTTTTTAATGTTTCAAGAGAATACAATACTTGTCCTAAATTTTCTTGGAACATTAGTAAGATTTTTTATTTTTTCCAGATTATAACATTTCAGAAAGAATCGGATAAGTTTAATATTTATTGATAAAGTTAAAAGCTATTCAAATATTATTTGAGACTTGGAAGTTAAAAAAAATTTTTAACGAAATGTATATTTTTAAAGATTTTAAACAAAAAGTTAGGAGCCTTTTGAGAATTTTGAAAGATTTTACAAGAGATTAAACTTTTTTTTTAAAGATTAATAGATAATTTAGAACGACTATTTAATAAAATTGTAATTGCAAGAGAATAATTAAAAACATTTTGAAGCATCGAAAAACATAAAAAATAGCATTTTAAATAAATCAGAAAGATTTTAAAGCAACATTTCTAATTTTGTTAGAATTTCTTAAAAGTTTTAGGACAAATTCGAATCATTTTGAAATAAATTTCATGAGTTTTAAGAAGATTAAAAAATTACTTTTAACAGAATTTAGATTTTTAAAGATTTCGATATTGATAACTTTGATTTAGATTCATAAGAAAATTTATATCGTCTTTTGAATTCGAAAAAATCGTCGTTTGTCGCTTGTACTGAACTGTCAGGATGGCCGAGCGGTCTAAGGCGCCAGACTCAAGGCTTATAACCTTCTCAGCTGATTGCTGAGTTCGGAGCATTCTGGTCCTCTATGAGGGCGTGGGTTCAAATCCCACTTCTGACAATTTTTTTTTCGTTTTTAATAACTCAATTTTTATTCTTGAATATTGCAATATTCAATTATTTTTTTGATGAAGAATTTAAAACAAATGCTTCCTGATAATTAAAACGTTGAAAAATCAAACGATTTCTTTCATTTAATATTCGACTTAATTCTACTTTCTTATTATTTCATTCTATTATTCATATTATTATATTTTAGTTTATATTCTACGATTTCAAAGAATTAAAAATACAGAAAATTGTGTATATCCCATCAATACTTTCAAAATGAAATTTTGTAATTTTCAAAAATGTAATAGTCAAATTCTTCCGACATTTTTATTGTTTGAATTTGAAGCAATAATTGGTTCGAGAGGATTTCAAAAGTCTATTAATTAAATATTATTTTAAGATTTAATTAATCAAGTTCTCTATATAAATTTAAATAGTTTCTACATTGACAGTGAAAAAAATGTATGGTTATTGCCCAGTTATCGAACCATTAAATTTTTGAAAATTACAGAATTTCATATCGAAAGTATTAATAATCATTGGCATACCTTATCATTTTTTATTTAAATATTTTACATTGTTTGGTTTCAATTTTGAAAAAACAACATTTTATGTTCTTTTAATTCTTTAAAATCGTATAAAATAAAATAAAATATAATAATATTCATCATTTAATGTAATAGAATAATAGAATATGAACCTAAAGGAATGGTAAAATTTTTTTTCAACCATATACATATCAGGCAAAATTTTTTTTATTTCATAGTTAAAACAGAAATTATATATAGCCGGTTTGATAAAAATAATAATTAAATATTGCAATATTCAAAAATAAAAATTGAATTATTAAAAACGAAAAAAATTGTCTGAAGTGGGATTTGAACCCACGCCCTCATAGAGGACCAGAAGGCCCAGAACTCTGCAATCTGCTGAGAAGGTTTGTAAGCCTTCAGTTTGGCGCTTTCGACCGCTCGGCCATCCTGACAGTTGTAAAGAATAGTGAAAATATAATTCTTTTAATTTAAAAAAACATTTAAAATTTTCCTAGAAATCTAAATAAAAACTTTTTAAAACGACATCTTCAAAAATCTACATTTATATTTTTGCTATTTTTTAATCTCTTAAAAACTTTTGACTTTTTTAAGTATCTTTTAAAATAATTCACATTTCTCCTAAAACATTAATAAACAAATTTGGCATTATGAAAAATATTGCCTTAAAATCTTTCGTATTCTCTTTTGATGATTTTGGAAATGTTTTGAAATATTTTCAATTATTCAATTTTTTCTAATATTTTCTAATCTTGTAACATTAAAAAATTCGGCCTTAAAATCTCCTACGCACTTTTCCGACCTTTAAGAAAATTATTATAAATTTGTGATTGAAATAAATTATATAGAAATGTTATTAAAAAGGTTCAATGCAAACTGAATTAATAGAACTTACTAAGAAAATCCAGATATTTTTTATTAAAAGTTCATTCAGTATTTTGGTATGGGTTTCACCTCGTTTTGTTACGAAATTCAACCATTTGGTTGAAAATTTAATGATTTAGTTTTAAATTTGACTTTTTTAGTAGAAAATGCAAATATTTAGCAAAAAAATCATGTCCGTTTTTTACAAAAAATTTTCTTTTCTGATAAAAGATTTTTCTTAAAACTTGAAATATTTTGTTAAGACATAATTTATTTTCCATCTAAATAAATTTTGTTATTAAAAATGTTCTTATACTTTTTTTAGTTAAAAGGTCAATTATTTTGTTTAAAAATTTATCCTTTAGTTACAAAATTTCACTATTTTGGTAGAAATGTTATCTTTTTGGGTAAAAAAATGTAAACGCTTGGTTGAAAATGAATCTATTTCTTTGGAAAATGAACTGTTTAATTAAAAAATGGTCTTTTTTGGTAAAAAAAAAGCTAGCATCCTTGGAGAAGAATTTAACTGTAATTATATTTTAAAAGCTTTTGCTACGAAATTTGCAAATTTTGTATTTTTTGAACTTTTTGCGTATGGAAAAAGTTTATTTTTTTTATATTTATGAACGTAAATAATCATGAAAGAAAAACATTTCTCACTCGAAATGTTATATTTAAAAATTTTCAGTTTTTAAAATTTCTACCTGAAGTTGCAAAAAAAACTTTCGTTTTTTATTTTTCAATGCTATTTTCAATATATCAAGGAAATTTGGTTAAAGTATCTTAATTCTTAGTTGAAAAGTGAACAGCTGTATTGAAAAATCGTCTGTTTGGCTTGAAAATGCATAAATTGGATTTAAATTTTTTGTTGTCTAGAAATTTGTTAGTTATTATAGAGTTAACCATCGATTTTTTTGTTTTACTTTTAACTTTTGTGTTAAACAATCACATTTTGGGTTAAAAATTTAATTGTTTTGTTAAAAATTGTTAGCTTTAACTTAAAAATTCAACAATTCGGAAGAAAATGTTACTATTTGGTAGAAAAAATACGTATTCTGTTAAGAATTGTGTTTTTCGCCAAACATAAATTCTTTTGGTTAAAAATCGAGTAGTTTGTTAAAAACTCATCTTTTTAGATACAAAATTGAACTGTTTACTTAAAAGTTGAACTACTTTCTGAAAAGTAATTTTTTAAATTTTTTATTCAAAAATTTAGTTAACATTTTTTGTTGTAAATAATGAAAATTTTACTCTTTTGTTGAAAATTTATATTCTCTGGTTGAAATTTCAACTGAATCTGAGAAAAGTTGTATATTTGTCTTTAAAATTCAACAATTTGCTATTAAATATAAATATTTAGTACAATATTACAGTCTCCCATAGAAAATTAGTTTTTGTTTATTAAAAAACAATTTCCCTCAATAAGAAATTAAATACTACATGTTTTATTGAAAATAGATTTTTCGTTTAAAATTCAACCATTTAGTTAAAAAACTGTAGAAAAGGAAAAAATATGCACTATGAATTAATCAAATAAATGTTGACATCGCATTTTTTGAAATCTAATTCATTTTCGGAATTCGTTTTTTTTTGCCTGAAAATTAATTTTCTTAACTAACAATTAAACTATGTAATTATTATATTGAAATTTATATTTTTATCAAAAATTGATCTGTTAAAGTTCAAAATTTATGCACTTTGTTAAAAATTCGTGTTTTTTGGTCAAAAATTAATGTTCTTGGTTACAAATACCTATTTTTTATTAAAAATGCAGCTGTTTGGATGTAAATTAATGTGGTTTGTTTGAGGGTTCAACATAAATTTCTACCAAAAAAAAGATAAATTTTTAACTGAGAAAGGTGAATTTCCTTACCAAAAAAAACACAAATTTTTTAATTAAAAAAATACATTTTCAACCTGAATGATACAGTTAAATTTTTTAATTCCAAAAATTGGTTTTCAACGACATATTCGAATTTTCAAAAAGACAAAATAAATTATTTTAAACCAAAACAGATGCTTTTTGAAACACGAAGAATAATTTAACTAAAAAAGAAACTTTTAATAACTGAAAGCATTCCATTTTTAAGCAAAAAAAAAATTAACACAATAGTTCAATATTTAACGAAAAATATATCAATTTTCAACTAGAAAAAAAAATTTTTAATAAAAAATGATATAGTTGAAATGTAAGTATTAAAAAATGTTTTTTCCAACAAAGAGAATCGAATTTTCAATAAAAGTGTTAAATGATCAACCAAAATAATGATGTTTTTACCAAAGTAGATGAATTTTAAAACAAGAATGATAATTTTCTACTATAAAATAAGAATTTTCAGCTGAAAAAAATTAAATTGTAAAAAAATCAAAAAATTTGTCAAATTTTTAGCGTAAAAATTATTATTAAAACTAAAAAAATAAATATTCAACCAAACATGTAATAGTTCATTTTCAGTTTAAAAAATTTAATTTTTGACGAAAATAATTAATTATCACCTGAAAAATATATTTGTTAACAAAAAGTGTAACAGCTGAATTTTAAATTCGAGTATTTAATTTTGAACAAAAAGAAAACAATCAAAATTACTACGGATTAGAATTTTGAACAAAGAAGTGAATACAACCACAACAATAATAATATTCTACCAATGAGTTGGATTTTTAACCATATACATACTTCAATTTGAATCAAAAAATATAAATTTTTAACAAAAAATGGAATTAATACATGTTCAGTCAAAAAAATTAATAAGAAAACAAAAAAATTAATTTTAAAATGGAAATAAGAATTTTCAAAACAAATCAATTTTTACTAAAAAGCCGAAATTTCCACTAAAACAAAGTTCCCTTTTAACCAAAAAGCAATGAATTTTTAATCAAGGAAAATAATTTTCAAACAAATATTTTTATAAAAAAAGATGTCATTTCAAACAAATTAAGTTGCAAAGAAATCGAATTATTTATAAAATAGGTGAATTTTCTACCATGAATTCCATCGTAATATTTTAAATCAAAAAAATAATTTAAAAATACGAATTTTCCAAAAAATTTCAACCAGCTAGTTTAATGTGTCAACTAAAAAGAATTTTTCAAAGGTAGGGAATAGTTTAATTTTCAGTTGAAAAAAAAAATATTTAAGCATAATTATTTTTTACCAAAAATGTTTATTCCCTTTTTGTAAAAAAACTTTAAATAAGTAGATCAAAAATCATAATTCTATCGATAAAAAACAATTTCACTATATTAGTTCACAACATAACAATGAATTTCAATGTTTATTTAAAACAATTATTCTCGTTATTTGCCTCAAATGCGAACTGAATTATTGATAGAAATGAATAAGATGTTTTAACTCTTTTTTTTGTTTCAAATTTTTTTATTTGGTTTAAAAAGAACTTTCCTGTTAGAAATTCATATATTTGGTTTGAAAATTCAACAGTTTTGAAAAAAATCACCTATTCTGTTAAAGTTACTTCATTTTGACACACAAATGTTTGAAAAAGTTGAAATTTTTTTCTTTTTGAAATTAAAAAGCCTTTTTGGTTGAAAATTGATTTTTTGAACTGAAAATTTAAGTGTTCCATTTTTTATTAAAAATATATCATTTTCAGGTGGAAACTCAACTATGTAGTTGAAAAATCGCCTTGATTGATAGGAAATTATTCTTATTGTTTGAAAATGTATCTATTTTTATTAAAAATTCAGTTTTAGGGTTGTAAATTCCACTTTTTCGTTGAAAATTAATTTTGTTCTTTTTACCGAAAATATAACTATTGTAGTTTTGGCTAGAAATTAAACTTTTTTTTTAACTTTTTTTTTAGTTGAAAATTCAACTGTGTGGTGGAAAATTCATGTATTTTGTAGAATATTCATGTTTTTTTATAAGAATGTTATTCTTTATGTTTGGACATTCATTTCTTTAGTTGAAAATGTAACTATTTTGTTGTTAATTCGATTATTTTTAATAATTTTTTTAACTGAAAAAGTAACTGTTCCTGTTTTCGTTAAGAAGGTATCTTTTTTAGTTAAAAAATTAAATTCTTTCGTTGAAAATTAAACCATTTTATTGAAAAATCGATTTTAACCATTCTATTTTTTGTTGAAGAGTTATTTTTTACATTGAAATTCATTTCTAAAGTTGAAAATTGCTTTCGTGTTTGTTTCAAAATTCGTCGTTTTTAGAGAAAGTTAATTTTTTTGGTAGAAAATTGATCTAGTTGTTAGAATATTATTTTGGTTGTTTGTGCATTTACTTCTTTGTTTAAAAATGTAAATATTGTGTTGTAAATTCGATTGGTTTTGTTGTTGTTCAAAACTGATTTTTTAAACTGAAAATTCAACTGTTTCATTTATGGTTTAAAATTTACATTTGACGTTAAAAATTAATTTTTTATTGATAATTCAACTATTTTGTTGAGGATATGATTGTTTTTGGGCTTAGCAAAAATTCAACTGAAAATTTAAGTGTATAATTTTTCGTTAAAACTTTATCTTTTCTAGTTGAAAATTGATTTTTTTTCATTGGAAATCGAACTATTTGATTTGCAATTTTTTTTATTGAAAATTGACTGTTTTCAGTTAAAAATTCATTTGGTTTGGAATTAAATTCATTGCAAATTTCTTGGAATATTTTAAAACATCCTAAAATATTTAAAATCCTTTTAAAATCTCTTGAAATTTTGCAAAGCTCTTGAAAATTCCTTGAAATTTTAAAAATACCCTAAAATATTTCAAATCCTTTAAAATCTTATACTAAATTATTGAAATCAATGGAAAATTACTTGGAATCTATTAAAATATCCAAAGATATATCAAATCCTTTAAAATCTCATATTAAATTACTGTAATCAATTGAAAATTCCTTGGGACCTTTCAAAATACACTAAATTATTTCGAAACTTTCAAAATCTTTTGAAACACCTTGACATCTTTTTAAGATTTCTGAAGTACTTTGAAGTTTTTTCAAACAACCCTGCTGTAATTGTTAAAATTCTTTGAAATTGCTTGAAATTATAAAAATGGATTGAATATTCATTAACCTTTTTTTGAAAATCCTGAAATATTTAAAATCCTTTAAAATCTTTTGAAATATCTTGGAAATTTCTTAAAAATTAAGAAATACCCTTACACAATTCAAATCTTTTACAATATCATACTACATTATTGAAATCAATTGCAAATTCCTTGGAACATTTTAAAATACTCTCAAATATTGCAATACCTTCCAAATATTTTGACATGCCTTGAGCTTTTTTTTTAAAGATTTCTAAAGCACATCTTTTGAATTATTTGAAATTCCTTAAAATTATAAAAATAAGATGAAAATTCCTTGACATCTTTTAAAATATCCTAAAATATTTAGAATCCTTAAAAATCTTTTGAAATCTCTTGAAATGTTTAAAAGCTTCATATTGAAAATAAGAAATCGGACAAATTTTAAAACGCTAAATATTAAAATTTTTGTAGATTATAGTTTTGAAAATGAAATTAATTTTTCTAAATTTCAGTCTGAGATAATTTCATTTAGAGATTGCCCTTTTTAAAAACGTACGCTTTCATTTTATTCATAATTATTAACTTTTTATAAATAAACTTTCAAATGTACAATTCAAAATTTGAAGACTTGAATCCCATCTAGTTGAAAATTATTGTTATTGAATAGTTGAAAATTTTTGAAAATTAAATTTCGAAAGCTTTGAATTTTTATTGATCCCATTTTCAAAACTCTACAAACATTTCAATATTAAAAGTTTTGAAACTTCAATCTTTTTTAATTTTAATCTGAACTTTTACAAAATTTCAAGAGATTTCAAAAGATTTTTAAGGATTTTAAATATTTGAGGATTTTCAAAAAGAGGTTAATGAATATTCAATCCATTTTTATAATTTCAAGGAATTTCAAAGAATTTTAACAATTATAGCAGGGTTGTTTGAAAAAACTTCAAAGTACCTTAGAAATCTTAAAAAGATGTAAAGGTGTTTCAAAATATTTTGAAAGTTTCGAAATAATTTAGTGTATTTTGAAAGGTCCCAAGGAATTTTCAATTGATTACAGTAATTTAATATGAGATTTTAAAGGATTTTTAAGGATTTTAAATATTTGAGGATGTTTTAAAAGATGTGAAGGAATTTGCAAATTATTTTTATAATTTACAGGAATTTCAAAGAATTAAAAAAATCTCAGAAGGGTTATTTGAAAAAAGTCAAGAGTACTTTTATAGTCTTTTAAAAAAAGTTCAAGGTAGTCAAAATATTTTGAAGGAATTACAATATTTGAGAGTATTTAAAAATGTTCCAAGCAGTTTCCAATTGATTACGATATTTTAATATGTGATTTTGAAAGATTTGTTATATTTCAGGATATTTTAATAGATTCCAAGGAATTTTTCATTAATTTAAATAATTTAGTACAAAATTTTAAAGGATTTGAAAATAGTTCAGGGTATTTTTAAAATTTCACGGAATTTTCAAGAGCTTTAAAAAATTTCAAGTCATTTTAAAGGATTTTTAAAGATTTAAAGATTTTTCACTATTTTGTACAAATTTTTTTTTGTTTTTCTTTATAAATTATGTTTTTAACCGCAAGAAACTTAATCTTATTTGTCGAAAATTTAACAATGATTAAACATTAATTATTTGTATAGAAAATTAGTCTTGGTGGAAAATAAATTTCTTTTGTGCAAAGTTCATGTGTTTTATTAAAAATTCCTTGTTTAGTTTATAATTCAAATTTCTGGATGAAAATTTAACTTTTTGTTTAAAAATTTAACTATTTTTTTGACAAAAATTTGAACGAATTTTTTTTTCGGCTTTACACGAGGCTGGTCTTCGCAGCAGCAAAGTGGGGGGAATCTTCTTCCTTCATTCTTGTGTCGTTTTACTTCTCGCTAGTTCTTAGGTCGTTTTTGCTGTTTTTCTCGTGTTTTTTTTGTATAAAATAAAATTATGCTGTAAAAAATTAAGTTTTTTGTTAAAATTCAAACTTGCGGTTAAATTTATATATTTTATTAAAACTGAAACTATTTTTGTGAAAATTTACCTTCTTGGTGGAAAATTAACGTTTTTGTTCAAAAATCATATTTTTGAATATAAAATTTAACCGTTTTGTAAAGCATTTATCTTTTTACTGGAAAATTATCTTTTGGGTTGAAAATTTAACTATTTGTTTAAAAATTCAGATATGTGGTTAAAAGTTGAACTAGTTTGTTAAAAATTCATATTTGTTAAAGATTTGCCTCTTAGGTTTAAAATGTAATTTTTTGTTGGAAATTTATTCTTTTTTCAATTAATTTTTCACATGAAAATTCCTCTATTTATTTTTTGGTTAAAAGCTGATCATTTATTAGTTGAAAATGCATGTTTTTTTAAAGAATCGCCTATCTGGTTTAAAAGGTAACTTTTTTGTTGAAAATTAGTTTTTTTTTAATTAAAATTTTTTTTTTTATTTGAAAATTTCTCTATTTCATTTTTGATTAGGAATATATACTTTACAATTGCACCAAATAATAACTGTAAAATGCATAAAGATATTGAAAATGATTTTAAATTGATATTTACTATAAATAATGTATTCATTTCTTTAAATTTGAGATCGATGATTTATTTTTAAGAAATAAAAATCAAATAATTATTTTTAAAAGTTTCATTTTATACCTCTATTTTTGAAGCAAAGAATTAGTTTAAATAGTTTTGGGAGTATTATTTATTGCAAACAATTTTGTGGTAAATTTAATAATATTAAAGAAGCGTGGCTACGCTAGCCAATCCAGCTGTTGGCGGGGCGCATGCGCATTGCAAAAGATTACAAAATTCAACCAATGGCAGTAAGGAGTAAGAAAAAAAGTTTCCCACAAATTCAAAATCTAAATAAGGCCAACCTGGATTTAATATTGCATTTAAACGTGCCTCATTTATTCAAAAAGGTTAGACCTAGAATAAATTGGTGGCAGACATTTTTTGTTCATTATCATTTCTCCAATCATTTTAATTTCCATGTTAAGTTTTTTTTGCATTCAAAATTATTATTATTATTTGCAATGAAATTTGTATCTTTAGGTTTAGAATAGTGTTTCTATCATTATCGGTGTTGAGAAAATTGTATTAAATACACCTAAACCTCGATTTAAGTACGGTTTTGGTTCTGGCCTTGGCCTTGAATCCAGGGACTCCGAATGTAAACATCAGGGCCGTCACAGTTTGTCAAAAATGTTATTTCTTTTGCGTGCAGTAAACATTGATAATAATAGAGTATGAATGCGATAAGAATTTTTCTGTCTGTGAGGTATTATAATATCTTAGAAAGAAGTATGTCAGCTGCCAATTCCAACAATGATTTAGAAAAACAACATATTTTAGTTGATCCAGCATAACCGTACTTAGCGTTACCTTGACCTCATTTTTTTTCCAAGTCTTGTCTTATTAATAGCTCCTCGGTCTAATAAAAACATGACTTTTCAGATTAGGGTAAAGTACTTCTGGTTCATCTTCGTAACAGGAAGTACGAATTAAACAAATTAAACGACATATTAAATTATGAGGTGTCCGATTTTCTGCTTGCCATTGGCCTTCTGTGCCCTCGAAGTAAGTTACTCACCTGTTTTTTTTTTTAATGATCGATTATTAAATCGAATAATTCATTCATGAAGGTGTATACTAAGGTGCTCCAAAAATGCACAAAAATATCTTAAAAGAAACCCATAATGGAAAAAAAAGTTTTGTGTTTTTTTGCGCTAATTATGATTTTTTAAAGTTTTTTTCTAATTTAAATATTTTCAAATAAATTAGGTAATACTTTATAATAATAATTAGATGTTTGCATATATTGTTTAAACAATTTATTATTGTTTTTAGCAATTTTCTCTTAGAAGATTAAATATAGCCTTAAGTCTTAAGCCTTGAGTCTTAAGTATTAAGCCTTAAGATTAAGTTCATTATTTGTAACAAGCATTGTTATTTAAACAATTTAATATTATTCCTCATAATATTCTCTGTGATTAATGCTAGAAATTGTTGCTTTTTCTTCAAATTTCGAGTTTTTGTCCACATTTAAATTTGAGTGAGTTAACATTTAATTTAATTGATAGCAAAAATAATTGTTTAAATAAATTATTATTGTTTATGACAATCTACATCTATATCATTGCCAGATAGTTGCGATTTTTTTCTTAAATTAGAAATTTTCTCCCCTTTTCACATATCGAGGCAATAGTTAATGCAATTTGATAAACATAGTTGTTTCAACAATTTATTATTGTTTATAACTATCTGCTTTCAGATAATTGCTAAACAGATGTGGTTTTTTCTGTAAGAGTCAATTGCTTGTTCCCTTTTCAATTATAGTGAGATGATAATTATTAATTAATCTCCTTAACAAACATAATGTTTTAAACAATAAATAATTATTTAAAAAAATATTCCCATCTATTAATTCTAGAAATTGCAATTTTTGATAAAATATTCAACTTTTTGTCAAACTTTCACTTATAATCTGATTGTTATTAATATAATTTATTAAACCAAATTGTTTAACAAATTACTATTATTTATTTCTATCTTGCCCTATAGTAATGCTAGAAAGTTGCAATTTTTTCACAAGTTTTTCACTTTTTGTGCTCTTTTTACTTAGTGAGGCGATAATGAATGCAATTGAACAAACTTAATTGTTTACACAATTTATTATTATTTTTGATTATATTCTCATTAATCTCTAGAAATATACGATTTTTGATAAAACATTCAACTTCTTGTCTACCTTTCATTTATAGTCTGGTTATTATTTTTAAAATTTGTTTAACCTAATCGTTTAAACAAATTATTATTATTTATACCTGTCTTCTCCTACAGTAATGCTAAATTTGTTGCTGGTTTTTTTGTAATTTTTTGTCTAATTTTATACTTAGTAAGGTAATAATTAATGCAAGTCACCAAAGATAATTATATAAATAATTTATCATTGTTTAAAACTATTTTCTTTTAGACAAATAATAAAAGGTGGCAGAGTTTCCTGACATTTTAAGCTTTGACTTTCTAAAAGGGAGCAAATAATTAATATTAATATTAATTACTTACACTTAATACTAATGAACAGTATAAGTAGTAATTTATATTTATTGAAAGGAACTTTCATTTTTTTTAACTCCAAAAAAATCATAATTAGCGTCAAAAAATCGCAAAACCCAATTTCTCACCAAGGGTTTGTAGAGGAATTCAACTGTTTTTGATTCGAAATCAAAAACTTTTTTGGTTCACAATTGATCTTTTTTTTTGAACGAAAATTTAGTTATTTAGTTACAAATTCATTATTTCCATAAAAATGTATACTTTTGGTTGAAAAACTAGCTATTTTTTTTAAATATATTTTTTCTTTGGCTGATAATGAACTTTTTTCTAAATTTTACTGTAACTATTCCAACTCAATATTTTATTATTTTACTTGAAAATTTCTATGTTTGGTTAAGCACTAATTTTCACAACTCAAAATTTAACTTTTAATTTATTTAAATGCAAATTTAGCAGTTCAGTTTTTGGTTGACAATTTTTTGTTTTGGTTTACTTGAAGATTGATATATTTAGTTAAAAAAGCGTCTTTTTTGGTAAAAGTTTATTTATCCCTGTTGAAAATTAATCTTTTCATTTGAAATTCATCAGCTTAGTTGCAGTTTGATCTTTTTTAGATTAAAATTCAATTATTTTCTTGAATATTTGTCTTTTTTAGTTCAATATCTTTCTTTTTGGTTTTAAATTTATTAATTCCATTTGAAGATTTATCATTTCAGTTGAAAATTCATCATTATGGTTAAAAACTTGTTTTTCTTAGCAGAAAATAAATTTCTAAAACTGAAAATCTAACTGTTCTATTTTTGGTGGAAAATTGATATTTTTAGTTTAAAATTAGACTTTTTAGTTAAAAAATCATCTTTTTGAGTTAAAAATTGCACTTTTTAGTTGAAAATTGATCTTTTTTAGTTGGAAATCCAAATAATTTATTGAGAAGACAGCGTGAAGGGTATTTATAACTTTTAGTACTCTGTAAGAAATCCAGAAATATTTGATAATTTTTCGTCAAAATTTTCAACTTTTAAAATATTTACTATTTCTTCAAAACATCTAAAATTCCTAAATATATTTAAAACTAACTCGAATGCTGCCTATAATTTTTTTAATCTTTTCAGATTTTTAATCATTATTTTTTAAGTTGCTTAAAACTTCTAAATAAAACATTTTAAAAGTAATTCGAAGTCGAACTAGAATTTTAAAAAAATCTAGGCAATTAAAAAAAAAAATTTATTTAAATATTTCACAATTCTTTTTCGACAATTTTGGAAATCATTTGAATTGTTTTAAAATTTTTTTAAATTTAGTTTTCTGAAAACATTTTCAAATACTTAAAATGCTTCTTTTCCCGATATTTTCAAAAATCTAAATTAATTTTTTTAACCTTGCAAGTCTTAGATTAATTTTGAATTTTAAAAAATTTACAAATTTTGCAAATTCGTTTGAAATGTTAAAACGCATTTTTAACTTTTTCTTATAGCATTCGTTTTTCATAAATAATCATTTGAAAAACCTTTTGAATATTTTTATAAATGATTCGAGTTTTTTTTACAAAGCTAAAAAACTGCATAATTAAAGAAATTGCCTTAAAATCTTTTGAATTCTTGTGTGACAATTTTGAAAATCTTTTGAGAAGTTTTTGAAATATTAACTAGTTTCAAAATTTTTAAAAATCTACTCGGATTTATTTTTTTAATATTTAGTTTGAATTTAATTTTTTTAATCTGCTTAAAACTTATAATATATCTTTTAAACATATTAGAGTTTTTCTTAAAACTAAATGAAAACCATCTGCATAATTAAAGAAATTGCCTCAACATGTTCCGAATTATTTTTTGAGAATTTTGAGAACCTTTGAAAATGGTTTAGTATTTTTAAAATATTCTTTTTAAATTAATTTCTTTAACGAAGACTGGACTTTAAATTTTCCCAGGATTCTTAAGAAAATTGTAAACATTTTTTCAAACGGTTCAAAATTCTTTCGAAGATTCTTTTCTCTAATTCTAAAAAAATCATAATTAAAAACTATTTTTTAAATTCTAACAAGCGCGGAATAATTTTCGTATATGCTAGTTACTTCTAACCCTACGAAATATCTTTTGAAAATATCCAATTTCTTACTTTAATAAAAAAATATATGTTTAATTAATTTAAAAAATTCTAAAATCTCTTTCGGACTTTTTTTTGGCAATTTTTGAAATTTTCTTGATTGGTTTGGAATCATTTCATTTATTCCCTTGAAATTAATTTTTCAAAAGAAAAAAATTATTATTATTTATGATAAAAATCTTAATAATAATAAAAATAATATTGAAGGTCTTTCTTATGATTAATTTTTATTTTTCTAGGCAGTCTTTGCAGAATATGGCGATGAAAATCTTCCTACAGAATCGGGTGATGCTTCGAAAGTGAATGTTTTGAAAATGAATTCACACGTAGATTACTGTGAACTTAAAATGAAGCCCATAACAAAACATGCTCAAGTTAGTTCGCAAATAATTTTTTCTTCCATAATACTTGTTTAATTGAAAAAATTGAATAATTTTCATATTCGTTTTCTTTTTTTTTCAATAGAACGTACTTAAAGCTGAGCACAAAAAATCAATAAATAATGAAAATAAACATTGTAGAAACGTTTGTTTATATCAATCTACTCAAACATTTAAAAAACATTATACTTATCAGTTTACTCAAATGAGAACATGTTATTCTAAAGCGCTTGGAAATAAGGATGATATGGTACGTACAAAATATTATTTATTTCAAAGACAATATTTATTTATTTGATTCAAATTTTACATGAAAAAAGGGTATTAAAAATTTCGAAATACATCCATTTTACTCGGATTAAAATGGCTGTTGTTGAAAGTTGTTATCTTTTTTTTAAATTTGATAAAAAACATTTATCAATTATTATTTATTAAAATATTTAGAAGTTCTGAATTTTTTTATTTTAAAACATTTAAAAGAACTTTTGGATTTCTCAATATCTGGAAATAAGAATGTAAGGCTTTTTAATGATTCTTTAAATAATCGAAACTGAAATTAATTTAATTTGTAACTGTGAAAAATGTTTGCGAACCGAGAAAAAACCGGTAAATGGTTGGAAATTTGTTTGATGCGATTAAAATGACCACTCTAATCTATAAAACCAAAATGGAAAAAATAAAAAAAAAATAAAAATTAGGATGAAACTCCAGCAGAAATGGCTGAGGCGGCCCTGATTTTTATGGTTTACAGAGCCCCGAGATAGTACGAAGGCCATGAAAGGTGACCCTGAGACGGCCGTTATAGCAGAAGTGCAGTAGTTTTTCTAGATTCGAAAAATTCTGATTTTTAAGAAATGTAAAAATTTATTTAAAACTTCTTCTAAACTAAAACTTAGTGGATTTAATTAATGTTTGAAAGAATTTCTATAATCAATAAATAAAATTCTATTCTGAATAATTTGGAGTTCACTCTATATAATACTACAAAATAATTTTAATTCCTAATGTTTATTACTATTTAGGTTTAAGTACATTGAACATAAAGGTTATAAAAAAGACGAATCTTTAAAAAAATGTATAAAATTTCAACCAGAAAGATAAATTTTCTATCCAAAAATACACATTTTCAAAAATTATTATAAATCTTTCTCCCAAAAACTGAATTTTTAACTCTTAGTTTAACTTCCAAAAACAGGTGAAATTACAATCAGAGAGAATAATTTTCAAGCAAATTTTCAATCACAGAAATAAATTTTTTAAGAAAAATATGAATATTTCACCAAACAAAATGAATTTTTAATCAAAATATTTCATTTTTCAATAAAAAGGTGAATTTCTAAAAAAAAAAGAAATTTAGGTCATAAAGATTTATTTTCTAACAAAAAATATTAATTTTCAATCAAAAATATGAATTTCAACCACAAAAATCAAGTTTTCACAAAATAATTACCTGTTGACAGAATACATTAATTTTCAATCAAATAGTTCATTTTTTAACTAAAAAATATAATTAACAAAAAATCGAATAGTTGAATTTTCAGTTTAAGAAAATAATTATTAGCAAAAACAATAGAAATTGCAACAACATAGTTAAATTTTTAAACAAACTTCTATTTTTTCCTTGAAATAGTTGAATTTTCAAGCAATGAAATGCATTTTTAATCAAGAATAATAATGTTTCACCCAAAAAAGACGCATTTTTAAATGAATATTGTATATCATTTTGGAAACAAAATAGTTGAATTTCCGAAATTTAAATTTTAAATCAAACATGAAATAATTAGACATGCTGTTATGAAATGTTTCAATGTTTTCAAACAGACCAGACGTATTTTGGAAAAAATTAATATTTACCCAAATAAATAAATTTTTAACAAAAATGATGTATCTTTCACCCAACAAAATGAATTCTATACTACGTATAATAATAATTTTCTACAAAACAAAATACGAACTTTTGACAAAATACTTAAATTTTTTACCAAATAGTTGAATTTTAAACTATAAAAAATTAATTTTAAACCATTGGTCGAGTAATTAAATTGACACTTAAAAAATTAATTTTAAATTAAACAAAAAAGGAGGTTTTGACAAAATATTGTAACTAAGCAGATCATTTTTCTATCAAAAAACACTACTTTAATCCAAATATATGCATTGTTCAGCTAAAAAGATAAATTTTGAAATAAAAAATGGAATTTTAAAATTTTCAATTGAAAATTTTAATTATCAACCCAAAAGGAATTATTAAGAAAATAGTTAAATCTTCAACCAAAGAAATGAATTATATAACAAAAAAATGAATTTCCAACCAACGAGATTAATTTTTTCCTGAGAAAGAAAAATTTTCACAAAAAAAACTTAAATTCTCAACTAAAAAAATTAACTCTTAAACACAAAATGGAATCTTTTATTTTCGTTTTGTCTAAATATTTCTATTTTCATATATCTCATACAGTTTTGATGTGTTCATATTTCATGTTACATTCTCCCTCATTTTATTCTTTAAAATGGTGATTTTATTGTAAAATTTGGTTCTTATTTAAGAACTTATTTAAGAACTTTCTTAAGTGTGCTTGCAACACACCGGCATTCGATTGGTTACTGTTAGCGCGCGTATTTTAATTTATATAAATATTTAAAATTAATACAATATTTATGATAAATAATTATTTGAAAATGCATCAAGAGTAATTTTATAATCGTAAAATAGAATTTTGAAGTGACAGATGAAGAAATAATGCGTATTATTCCAAAAAACTTTATTAATTCTATATTTAAAAAAATTCTGAATTAATTCTTTGTAATTTCAGCAATTACACTTTTTAATCAGATTGTGGATAATGAAAAGAAATTTAGTTTAGAAACTTGAAATAGCTGAAATTAATATATAATTCAAAATCAGCGCGCTAACAGTAACCAATTAGGGCTTACCGGCACGACGCAAGCGCAATACAGAAAGTTTCCAAAATTGAGATCACTGGAGGAGAAGTCACACCAAACCGAATTGCAGCGACTCTCACTGCTAGCGCGATGGTTTTTTCTAACTTCTCACCGTGTAGATATCCCTACTGGAAGTAAATGGATAGTACTTTATCCGTTTGAATCATTGTCTATCTTTAAGATTAAAATGAAAAGAACCGATCTATCCATCTTGATAACAGGTCTGTCCCTTGGATAATTTTCTATCTTTCTTCCAATCTACAAATACCTCTATTCTTTTGAATCCCAATCTTCCTATCAATGTCTTCGCCACTTGTCCCCATGTATCCTTTTCTTTCCACTCCCAATCCCTATTCTAGTCTTTCTTTCCAAATTAATCCTTCGCTTATCCACGCCTATATTTTTCTATCCATTAGGCATTCCAAAATCTTGTCTTTCTTTTCCAATCCCTATCTTCTTATCTCATTGAATCTTTTTCTATATTTTCTAAAATCTAAGATAGCCTTATCTTCTTGAATTCCAGTCTTTCTATCTAAATAAGTCCGCAGCTTATCCATCTCTATCCTTTTTTATCGGTTAGGCAATCTTAAATTTGGTGTATCTTGTTTAATCACTACTTTCCTGTCCAAGGAATCCATTTCTAGCTTTTTTTAAATATAAGATAGCCCTATATTCTGGAATCCCAGTCTTTCTATCTGAATGAATCCTCTACTCATTCACCTCTATCCTTTTCTATTCCTTGGGCAAACTAAAATTTTGTCTTATCTTTTTAAATACCTATTTTCCTATCCAAGTGAATCCATTTCTATCTTTTTTAAATATAAGGTAGCCTCATCTTCTTGAATCCAAGGCGTTATATCCAAACAAATCCTCCGCTTATCCAAGTCTATCCTTAGCGAGGGGCGCTTAAGTTGACGTACATCCCTGACTCAGTACCGGCAAATTCCCAGTAGGTGAATGACTGTAAATGGCTGACACAAACCCTTTCTGGTTTAATACTATTTTGTGTGAGTTTGAAATTCGAAATATATTATTTTCGAAACTCATAAGAATACTACATTTTAGAGTGAATTCAAATAGATAGAAATTAAAACGATGCATCGTTGATAGTGGGTAGTCTGGGATACATAAAGATAGGCATTTATGAACAACAAAGGTAGAAAAAGATAGACTCATGGGACCACAAGGAATAGAATGTGGTCCAAAATTCCCAATTTCGTAGCAATGAGGTGAATACAATCAATATTTGAGAGATAAGCAGAAGGGTTAATACACAAACAAAATTTATCAAAATATAATTTTTTTTTTTTCAATTACAGAGTGCCATAGGATGCTGTGACCAAAACTTAAATGCATTAAAGAAATCGGTAAAAGAAGATTCTGCTTCTGAGCAGACATGCATGACAAAATGTGATAAACCTGGAGCCGATTGTAACAAGAAAAATCAAAATCCAGATAATGACGAAAGCAAGAAAACGAAAAATAAAGGATCGCAAACCGATGTCTATCACGATATGTTGACCTTTGCTACCATACCCGAGTCAAAATTATAACAAGTTCTGCAAAATTTCACATGGAACCTAATTCAGACCTGCTTAACCTGCCATCTCCTCTTTTACATCTTGTTGGACCTACTTTAGCAGCCCTATTTAAAAGGTCTTAAAATTCTAATAATTATATTCTGAAGTCCTCTATAAGACCTGAAAAATATCTGAATTTTAGAAATTAAAAACTTCAAAATTGTCTGTGAATTAAAATTTTTTTTAAAGAAGAGCTCTTTAACTCCTGTGTAACCCTTAAGGCCTTTTTTCGTTTCCTTAAGACACTTATAGATTATAAGTTAGAGTAATTATAATTTGACGTTAATAATAAAATTTCTGCAATAAATTATTGAATATTATTTCCTCTTCCTCTCTTGGATCAAAATTGAAAATGCTAATTTTTTTTATAAGAAAATTAAAATTGTGAAGGAAGAAGCAATTAAGGATCCGGATTCTATAACCGCTAATAGAGTTTGTTGCCTGAGACTGCGGTTAAGTTCTTCCTTCAAATTGGAAAAATAAAAAAAGTATTGTTTATTATGATAAAAAATAATAAAGTTGATCCCCTAATTCAGTAAGAAAGAACCTGGCACCAAATGGGGGCCCCTAACTGCTGCTACTAGAGTAGTAGGTAGTATCTAGATGTCTTAGCACAGGTACGTACGATGTGAAAAAGAGCCAGTGGTGTATCAAATTCTAAACTGAGAGGAGTTCTGCAACGAACAATCAACACGTAACCAATATTTGGCTGGTTTCGGGAAGCAAGCTACTTAAGACTGGTCTGACCTCAATGCTGAGCCAAGGTGAGTTTTCAAGAAAGAGTCAAGGTCCGCATCGTCTGGGACCCACACTGGTTTAAATAGAGGAGCCTTTAAAATTCTGATCCACATCGATTTCCTGAAGATCCCTGCCTTGCCGTCGAAATTTCCATAACGTATCTTTTCTTGGAGACGGACTTTAGGCGTAAATAACAATCCATTAACTTGTTTTGGTTCACGTCGACTATCCCTTCTTACAAGTTAGAATCAATTTCGTTGACGATTAGTGATTTTCTGTCTTTCATCTTGGAGGTAATCAGGTCTGAGATAACTCTAGAATCAAAGAGCCGACCGATTACTGATGTCAGCTGGTTTGAGATTTGGGTGGAATGCGAAAGACATCCTGAACATCCTTATTGATAGGTTCGGAGCCGGTCAAAACCCCAATTTTCTTTACGATACTCGTAAGCTCTTCATGAACTGATATTGACATACTCGTAATAATTACATTTCTGTCCCTGATCACATCATCCAAGCAGGTAACCCTTTTTCCATGTGACACTTTGATGACTTCAATGGCTGCTTTTTGAACAGAACTATCTTGAAGTAGCTGCTTTTTTAAAGCTTGAACTTTGGAGATTCTGAAGCACACCAACTCAATTTTTTTCGGAAGGTTATCGCTTTTAACGGCAATGCATTGCAGTTAAGCCAAAACAGAAGCCGAATCTGCGATTTGTAATTTCAAGGTTTTAGTTGTGCTTACTTCAATTGCTTCTACTGTATCGAGGCGGTCGCAGATCAGATTCCATTTGGCTAGGATCATCGAGGAAGCATGATCAAGATCAGAAAAATGTTGGCTACTGATGGTTTTATAGAAGGTGGTTCTTGATGAAAGATTTGTTCTGTTGAATTTTTTGGGCCGCGCTGCGAAGGGAACGTATCCTTCTTCGTTAAACTCATCAGGAAATTGTGACTGCTAAGTATGTATCATCCGAAATACCATTGCGATTGGAAGTTCCTATAGAGTGAGAAGATGGGACACCTGCGTCAACGATAATATCGCACGTCAAGAAATAAGAGGCTTTGGAAGCTTTATCAACAAAGCCGAAGTCGAGTGGCAATGCTTGCAAATATTTCTCCCAATTTTTGGTACTTTTTGAACTGCGCTTGCGTCGCGTCGGCAAGCTGATTGGTTACTGTTATCGCGCTGATTTTGAATATTATCAATATTCA
>NC_046660.1:3462401-3493492 GCF_010883055.1 Belonocnema kinseyi | reverse complement strand
GATGAAAAATAATTCGATATTAATTAAGAAGACGTTATGAATTTTAAGTTCTGAGAAGGATAACGTTTTCTTGTATCAGAATGACTAATCTTATCTATGTCGAGTTTCTAAATTAATTAAATAAATTAATAAAAATAAATTGAGAATTTTTTTTCTGAATTCGTTGCAGTATTCACACAAATTGACACTTTTTTAAATTGTGTCTCCACTTGTATTGCAGTTAGGCTTTAGACTCATGTGATTAAGGCCATATGGCCAGTGGGGCACGTGCCCAGATTCCTGCCGTATCTTCACTTTTTTTATTCCCCAAGTTATTTTCACACGAAGTGCCACATCGAGTTGAAAATTTGAGATAATAAATAAGAAGAAATAAGAAAGGTGAGTCTGGTCCTAAATTTTAATAATTATAAAATAAGGAAAAAAAATATTTACGACAAAAAACTTTCTTCATAATTATACAAATTTAGGACCAGACCCACCATTCTTAGTGCTTCTTATTTAGTATCCCAAAGTTTCAACTCGATGTGGCGTTTCAAGTGATAATAAGTTGGGAAATAAAAAAAGTGGTTATAAGGTAGGAATATTGTCACGTGACCCACTCATCACATGGCCTTAAGGCGAGCATTAGGAATTTAAACGAGAAATAGCGTTTAAGGTCCTGAGTAACTATAACAGAGATAGTGATTTCTTCAGTAGCGTAGCTAGCCCTGAAGAGGTCCTGTATCAAAATTTCTTAGGAGGCTCTTTTTAGGAAAATAAACAAAAACTCTCACACAAAACCTCCGGGGCCCGATCTACTCCCCGGTCTACTCCCAAGTCAAGCACAGTTGTGAACCCCAACGCTCGAGTGGTTTTAAATAAGAAATAAGTTTCTACGAGAAAAATCAAAATTTTAATTCAAAAACACGAATTTTTAACAAATAAAGGATGACTTTCTAAACAAATTGTTACATTCTCTACCAAATAGCTGTCTTTCATCCAAAAAAGTCAAATTTTTGTACGAAAAATATTTAAATTAAAAAAAAGGTGACTTTTTTTTAAGTTGAACTTTCATCCATAAAGGGCTTTAGGTTCATTTTGCAATAATAATATATAAATTTTAAACAAAAACTAATTTTTCTACTAAATAGTTTAATTTTCAATGAAACTTTCAAAAAATAATTGAATTTTTAACCGAGCAATTGCATTTTTATTCAAGAAAGATGGAATTTCTTTTAAAACAGATGAATTGCAAGAAATTTGATTAAAAGTTACATTTTTATTCAAAGTAAGTTAACTTTTCAGGAACAGAATAAAAATTGTAAACAATCAGTTGAATGTATTTCCAAGAAAAATGAAAATTGTACTAAAACAGTTAAATTTCAAAATCAAAATGACAAATTTTCAACAACAAAAGAATTGAATATTCATCCAAAAAGATTCCAATTAACTTTTCAACACAAAAATGATAATTTTAAACAAAATGTAAATTTTCTAAAACTTTTAAATAAAACTTTAAAAAAAAAGACAAGTATTCAGAAAAAACTGTTTTTATCCAAAAAATATTGCAAGTGAAACATCAACAACTAAATATAAATTTTTAACCAAACAAATGACCTTATGACAAAATGTTTAATTATTGACTAAATAGTTGCGTTTTTATCTACAAAAAAAACTTCTACTAAAACAGACAAATTTTAAAAAATCAAATTTTTTTTTTAAAGTTGAGCGTTGATTCCAAAAATATTTTAGTTTATTTTTCGACACCAAAATATACATCTTAAAGACAAAGCAAAGTTTCTACGAAGTACTTATGTTTTAAGTGAAACAGTAAAAATGTTTGCCAAAAATTATGATTACTTAACAATATAGTTTAATTTTTAACCAAACACCTGCATTTTTATCCCAAAAAGCTTAAATTTCTTTTGAACAAATGAATGTTTAATTTCAATAAAGAAATTAATAAATAAAAAAATAGTTGAATATTCGTCCAGAAAAGATTTCAGTTCTCTTTTTAACACAAAATTATTTAATTTAAATAAGCAGTACATTTTTCGAGAGATAGTTAAATTTTGAACATAACAGCAGAATTATCAACCAACCATTACGAATTTTCAACCAAATTGTTGAACAAAAATTAATTGCTTTTTTTACCAAAAAAGATGTCATTTCTGCTAAATCAGGTGAATTTTAAAATTAAAAAGACAATCTTTCAAAGAAGATTCACTTTCCAACACAAAAAGAAATTGTAAACAATAAGTTAATTTTCTGCTAAATAATAAAATTTTTAACCAAGAAGTATAACTTCTTAACGAGATTGTTAAATTTTCAAACAAACAGTTGCATTTTTGCACGAAAAAATGACAATTTATCCAAAACAGGTGAATTTTAAAATCAAAACGCCAAATTTCAACAACAAAAAATGAGTTGAAATTTTATCCAAAAAGATTTCAATTCACTTTTCAGAGAAAAAATAATAATTTTATACAAAATGCACATTTTAAAAAAATTAGTTGAATTTCAAGAAAAACGGTTGAATTTTTATCCAAGAAACATGCAACATTTTTATTAAAGAAGATGAGCTTTTAAATCAAAAAGACAAATGTTTAGAAAAAATAGTATTTCTCTCAAAAAGATTTCAGTTGCCTTATCCACAACAAAATAAAGATTTTTAACCAAAAAAGATTACCTTTTGACAAAATTGTTGAATTCTCTAACAATTAGTTGCATTTTTATCAGAAAAAGATGGAACTTTACTAAAGCAGATATTTTTTTTTAAATTACAATTTTTTCTAAAGTTGAGCGTATTTCGGAAATTTTTCTACTTTTTAGCAACGCACGGGGGACTGGGAGAACGTTTCCATGCGCTATTTCCATTTCGAAATCCACACGCTCAATTAAAAAAGAAATTTACTTTTTTTGTGGCTTAAAAAAAAATTCGAGCGGTATTTTGATCAAATATTTGTTTGCTCCACCATAAAACGCATTATGGCTGATGCTCATTCACGGCAAATAATTTTTAGAAAGATTGCTAAGGAAGTTCAATTTTCTACAAAATCTAAGAAAAACATAAATTTTGAATCCAAAACAGAACTCTGTGGAAAAGTAGTGCATGAAGACCCTAAATAAGTATAATTAATTTCGATTCCATTGATCCATTGTAATTTTAAAAGTCTGAAAAGACTAATTTTTCTTACAGTTGTTCAAATAGTCAGAAGGCGCTTTTATATTGAGGAAGGGCTACATGACTTTTACAATGTCAAAATATGACCTTGTTTTTAATACAGAGTTGAGAATTGTACATCATCGCGATATTATTTTTTTTTTAATTCTTGACGCTATCCACGTTTACAACTTTTCCTAAATTATTTTATGCATTCCTAAATTAATTTTATTTGACCAAACAATTCATTTTAATTTTAATTTATTATTTATTTATTTTATTCTAATTTATGTTTACAGATTTCATTAACATTTTGAATTTGTTTAAACAATCAGAAAGCCAAATATTTTCAAATTAAGACAGGCGACGTGAAATTTACAATCTCACAATATGACCTTATTATCGCAATATATTTAAGTATCTAACATCACACTATTTTATTAAACTTTTTTATTTTTCACGTTTTCCACTCTGAAACATTTTTCAAATTATTAGATGCAGTCCCAATCAAATTTATTTGATTGCTTCGGGCAATTAGTTGCTATCCACTACTAAATTAGCAAACAACAAGAATAATCGAATTATTAATTTTTTACTAATGTTTTGTCGTTTATTATCGTACTTATTTATGCTTACTTACTTATTTACTTATTTATAAATATATAATTATCTTTTTAGTTATAAATTTCATTATTTGGTTGAAATTTAATAATGTTCTTAGAAAGACATTATTTTGGTTGCAAATTCAAATATTTTGTCAAAAAGTTATACTTTTTCTTGAAAAATTTGACGGCTTCGCAGAAAATTGACTAATTGTTTACAATTCTTACTTTAATAATAAATATTTTTGAATAATAGATAATAATTTTAATATTACTAAAATATTGAAATATAATTTTGAAGATTTTTATAAATTCTTATTTTGGTATTGGGAAGTGAACTAAAATCTTCTTTAAATGAGAACTTTTAATTTAGGGGAAAAATTATTTCGCGCGCGGCTCGAGAGCTTGGGCGCACCAGCGGCGCGCGAATGTTGTTTCACGCGCTTCGCGCTCGATAATCAATTTACCTCGCGGAGCGCGCTCGGTATTTTGGCACAGACTTTTTGAAACTGAGGGTGAAAGCATCGACAACAGTACTATCGTGATTGTGAATTCTCTTTTGTTAAAGCTCCTTCGGCTTTAACAAACACATTCTCATCACATATCTCATGCTTTGCACTCGAGTTTATCCCAAACGTGGATATTTGACGAAAACTAGGGTGGGGGTTTTTTATACCTCCATTTGCATTTTTTACGTGCATTGTTTCATTCTCTCTCATTCGCTCCTCTAGCACCCTCCAACTGCTTCATTCATTCTTCTCATAATCCATCTTCCCCTAGAATCTTAACCACATTTTCTTGTCATCTTCCTTTATCTTCCATTCATCTCCTACAACCTCCCCATACATGCTCCCATCCCTTTTCTAAATACTTTGACACCCCTTCCTTTTTTATCATCTTATACCATTTATTGTGTTTTAATTCCTCAACCATCTCCCCATCTTTCTATTAATTGTCTTTCCCTCTCCCTTTTATCCAATTCTTCATAGTATACTCCAGTCCCGTCTTCTATTTCTCTATCATAAAAGAACACCTTTTATTCTTCTTCTCATCACGTGGCATCGATCGACCACCCTTACCTGTCTTCTACCTCCATCAAACACTTCCTCGCCAACTCCCCTTCCTTTCCCTCCCACAACTTCGTCTCAGATTTCCATGCCCTCTTTCCCGCTCTAATACTTAACTCATCCCTTTGCGCTTCTTCTCGCCCCATATATCCTGGCGTCCTCCAATCTGCACCTTGTGTCCACCTTATATACCTTTTTTGTAAACTCTCAATATCTTCCCTTTCTTTCCATACCCATATCTCTGCTCCATAACCTAATACCGGCCATACCAGCGTATCAAATAACCACATTCTTCTCCAATTTTTCTTGAACCTTCTTTTTCCTATTATCCATGTCTGTTTCATTAACCCTGCTACTTTTTTATCCTTTCTCTTAGATAAGCTGGATGACCTCTATTCGTTCGCAAGATATATCTCAAATATTTATACTCTTTAACTGCTTCTAACTTTATTCCCTTCCATCTCCCTGTCCATTCTTCCTTCCTTTCCTATCCTTTTCTAAACCTCATTATCTTTGTCTTTTCTACATTTACATTCAGCTTTTTCCCACCTTAATATTTCTCTAATCCTGTAATTAATCCCACCATCCCCTCTTGATCCTCTGCCATCAACACAATGTCGTCTGCGTATGCCAGTGTATATATCTTTTCCTTCCCTATCCTAACTCCTCCCCAAACTTTTCTCCTCATTTCTTCTTCCGAGTCTGATATTAATAAATTAACTAAAAGTGGACTCAGAGGACATCCTTGTCTCACATCTCTCACCAACCAGAAACAATTTCCTACATGCTCTCTTTCCTTTGCCCTGCTTTTTGTCTCTCTAAACATGTCTGAAACTCTCTTTATTAATCCCTCTCTTATCCCCTTTTTCATCATAACTTTTTCTATTTCTCCTCGGTCTAATGAGTCAAACGCCGCCTTTAAGTCTACGAACATTGCTATTATTGCCCATTTTTCCCTTTTAATTCTCTTATTTACTAGATATTTCAGAACATATATGTTGTTCATTACCCCCGTCGCTTTCCTAAAACCCTGTCTGATTCGGTGACTCGATCTTTTTTCTTCAACTTCTATCTTCAATCTCTCCAACAAAATAGTTACATATACTTTATACAGTGTTGGCATCAACGTCACCCTTCTATAATCTTTAAGCACCTCTCCTTTTTCTTTCTTTATTATTGGTATAACTACTCCTTTTTCCATAACTCTGGCACCTCTCTCCTCTCCATACTCTATTACACATTATCTATGTCCATTCATCTAGTTCCTCCCCTCCATTTTTACATACTTCATTTGGAATCTCCTCTATACCAGGTGCCTTTCCATCCTTCATTATTCCTAAAACATTAACTATTTCTTCTCTTGATACGTCCTCTTCCTCATCTCTTTCTCTACCATATTTTCCTCCCTTTATAACTTTTCTCTCTACTCCTCCTAGAAAATCTATAAAATATTTATTCCATTCTACCATTTCAATATCTTGGTTTAATCTTTTTATTCTTTTTCCTTCTCTATTTACTACCTTCCATACCTCTTCTTCCTTCCTAGCCTTCTCCGCCTCTTCCTCAAACCCTTTATTCTCTTCCTCTTTCGTTGGATAACAAAACTCAGTATACTCTTTCTTTCTTTTCCTATATTCTTCTCCATTACTTTATTTTTTTTCTCCCCTTCGAAATTCCTTTCTGATCTCCTTTTTTTTCTCTTTACAGTCCTCATCCCACTCAATTCTATCCCCCCCCCTTTACTAACTTCATCTGTGTTTGTCCACTCTAATCCTATTTTTATTTCTTCTATAATTTTTTCCATTTCCTCGTCCACATTTCCCTCTCCTATTTTAAAATTTCTTACTTTCTCTCTAAACTATTCTTTTCCTTACCTTGACCAATCCCTTTTTCGTACACTTTTTACATTTATTTGCTTCCTTTTTATTCATATTGCTATTGCCTGTTTGCCCCTCTAATGTCACTATTAAGGGAAAGTGATCCGAATCAATATATTCACCTACGTCTAGTTTCTTCACCTTCTCTCTTACCTCATCATCCACTATCAGAATACGTTCACTTTTTGAATTTTTATCCAAAATATTTGGCGAACTAACTTGACCTTCTCTGATGAGAATGTTAAAATTTAACTGTGCCGTTGATAAATTAAACTCTTTTTTGAAAGTTTGTCTTTTTGATTTTTAAATGCACCTGCCTCAAGCAGACATTTCATCTTTCTTGGATCGAAATGCAATAGTTTGGTTGATACTTAAACAATTTGGTTAAAAAGTCATATTTTTTAATTGAAAATTCTACTCTTTCTGCAGAAAATTACCTATTTCGTAGAAAATGTAATTTTTTGCTTAAAATATAGATTTTGGTGTTTAAAAAACTCCTTTCAAAGAAAATTCAACTATTTTTGCTTAAAAATTTATATTTTTTGAATAAAAATTCAGCTATTTTAGCAGAAATTTCATTTTTTTCAATAAAAAAAGAACCACCTTAAATGCTTCTATTGCAATTACAGAATAATAATAATAATAATAATAATAATAATAATAATAATAATAATATTAATAATAATAATAATAAACCTCGGTGGCTCAGTTCGTGTGACACTCGGACTTCACATCAGAGGTCCGGGGTTCGGTCCCTGAGCCGGTACCTCTAGAAATTTTTCAATGTACCTTTACCGAGGTTCTGGTGGTTCGGAACCCACCTTAAGCTGTAGGTCCCCCCATCGTGTACTTGACTGCAACCCAGTCCGTCAATGATGGGGTAAAAACCATGCTTTGTCCAATATGTCTGGACAGACTGCTCTCATCAGATCACTTGATTGCATTATAAAAATGCGTCCGTGATTGATGATATATACCGGGAAAGCCCCGTGCAAAATGATAAAAAAAAATCCAACTCTAACCAAAAATGCCTTCGACATGTTGGGCAGTATAAGCCTGTGACAAAATTTCAACACAGAAATGTTTTTTAAAAAAATAACAATAATAATCATACCAAAATAAGGAAGAAAAATGAGAAGGTAACCAGCCAAATTCTCTTTCTTCGTTTTTTAAAAATTTATTTCTCAAGATAAATTTGAGCAGGTATGAATTGCAACGAAACCATGATGCTCTCCCAGTGGGCACAAAATTTAACGATGTCTTTACGACATCGTTGCGACATCTTTACGACAACTTTACGACATCCTATGTCCATGTCGTCAAGTGGTCTTTCTGATATCGTAAATATGTCGTATGATCTGACGATGTCTTTACGATATCGTAAAGACACTGTAATAACATGGACATAGGATATCGTAAAGTTGTCGTAAATATGTCGTAACGATGTCGTAAAAACGTCCCCAAATTTTGTGCCGACTGGGCTCTCCTGAGAATATTTTTGTTAATTTGTTAATTAGAATTAAATTACAAAATAAAATAAAAATGATTAATTTTAATGACACCTGAGAATCAAATTAGGATTCAGGTCTAAGGAAGAGAGCATCATGGTTTCGTTGCTGTTCCTACATGCTCCAAATTGTCTTGCTGAGATAAGGGTGCTCTGTGAGTACCGAAAAATTGGTTGTTCTGTTATTGTGATTTCATAATAATATAAATATAAATTAATATAAATTTCTAACTAACCCTGTTTTCAAAGTTAAATTAGAGCCATGGATTGAAAGTGACATTTTTTTCCATTTCTTTTTTAAGAAGGTTCTAAAAGCACCTACGGCTTTCACGATGACATTCTCCCTAAATTCTGACATTATGTTTCGAAAACATAATTATGGTATTCGTAATCAGAAAACTGTTTCTGACCTTTTGAACAAAAATTTATTAAAAATTAAAATATTTGTTTGACATTTTTTATGTTATTTTTTTATTCAACATTAATTGAACGAAGGTATTTATCACATTTTTAGACCAAATTTTTTGTTGTATATTTGATTAAAAATTCATGTACTTTGTAAAAATTTTTTTTTTGTGTGAAAATAATTGGCTTTGGTCAAAGAAGTTTTTTGATTAAATATTATTTTTTATAACTACAAATTTAACAATATTAATTGTTCATTTTTTTGGGAGAAACATTCAATCTTTTTTGTAGAAAATTCTTTTTTTTGTTAAAAATTTATTTCTTTTGTTGTAACTTTATTTTATTTGCTGAAAAATTATTTATTTAACCAAAAAGTAAAAATTTATATTTCTTGTTGAAAATTTCTCTTTTTCGGTAAAAAATTATTGGCTTTGGTTGGAAATTCAACTATTAGGTTAAAATTACACGAAAAATAAAAAATTTTGAATAAAAATTCAAATCTTTTGTTAAAATTATTATTTAGGGTAGAAGATTAATATTTTTGGTTGATTAGAGATGCTAAAATAATTTTATAATTCTTTTATTTTATTCTTAAATTAAAAAAAAATTGTAATTGAAAATTAATTTAACTAAAATATTTATTAATATTTTTGACCAAATTTTTTTTTGTATAGACAATTCACCTTTTTAGTGGAAATTTTTTCTTATTTTTTAAAGATTAAATAGTTCGGTTTTGTTAAAAACTTATTACTCTAACTAAAAATTAAAAATATTCTAATTTTTGTTGATATTTTCTACTTTTGTATTGAAAATTGGTCTTTTTTAGTTAAAAATTCTTCTATTTTGTTGAAAGTTGGTCTTTTTTAGAAAGAAAATGATTCTTGTTTTTTATTTACATTAAAAATTCAAATATTTGATTGAAAATTCAAGTATCTTGTGAATTTTTTTTTGTTGGTGAAAATTAATCCTTTTGGTCGGAAATTCATTTCCTTGCTTTAAAATAAGTTTTTTGATTAAATATTAATTTTTTGAACTACAAACTTTACAAAACTATTTGGCCAATTTTTTTTTAAAACATTGAATATTTCTGTGGGAAATTCATTTGTTTGTCCTTAAAATTGATTTTTTTTGAAACTTTATTTGATTTACTTAAAAACTTATTTCTTTAACCGAACAGTAAACTATTCTATTTGTTGTTAAAATTTTTCTTTTTTGTACAAACTCATTTGATTATGAACTTATTTCTCTAGCTAAAAATATACAATTATATGTTTTTATGAAAATTAATTTTCAGTGAAACTTAAAATATTTGTTTGAAAATTTATGTTTTTTGTTAAAAATTATTATTTTTTGATAAAAATATCTAAATTTAAAATAAGTTTTTCTTTTATTGAACATTAATTTTTTAACTACAAACTTAACTTTTCCATTTTTCGTTAAAAGGTTTTGTTGTAGACAATTGAACAATTGAACTTAAAATAACATATTCTATTTTTTAATAAAAATATATTTTTTAGTTAAAAATTCCTGTATCTTGTTGAAAAACATTAACTATGGAAATATGGAATATGTCTTGGGGTCTCAATTGTAAATCTAGAAGTGTTAATGGCGACTCGATTATTTGAAGAAATATTTCTTTTGTATTTATGATCTGAATTTCAAATACAGCTGTGACCTTCACATTTAACGAAACCAAGTTCAATTCCTGTTGCAGGTGGATTTTTCATCGATTTTTTCTCTTTTAGGTTCATCAACATATTAAATTATGTAAATTGTTAAAACTAAATATGTTTAATAATAACAATTTTGATGACAATTTAGGCTTAAAAATATTTATTTGATTAAAAAAAAATTCTTTTCATGACTGTTTTCAGATTAATTCTAGTATTTTTTGTTGCTGTAAAAAATTTAACCGTTTGTTTAATAATGCATCTTTGTGAGTTAGAAATTAGGATATTTGGTTAAAGATTCAACTATTATATTAAGTGGTAAAAATGTGTTCGTTAAAGCCCAAGGAGTTTTAACAAAAAAGAACTCTCAGTCACGAAGTTGCAGTTATCGATGCTTTGACCTTTCATTTTAAAAAGCTTTTGCACAAATGTCAAGGAAATACAAAGACCGAGAATAAAATAGACATTTGAATTAAAAAATAAATGTTTAAACTACAAAAGGTGTTTGGCTGTCTGTGGTCTGCCGTCTGTAGTCTGTATTCTGTAGGCACGATAACTTTAGAAAAATTGATCAGATTGCATTCTACTTTGGCACATTTTTTAAGGGCTAAAAAGAAAGAACAGGTTCGTAAACCAGCTACTTTGAATGAAAATTCAAAAAGTGAGGGCATTTGCAACATTTTTAAAACCACTTTTATTAAAGATTTAAAAATTCTATGTAGGGTTATTCATAGTATATAACAACTCAAACAATTTATTACTTGGACTTTTTTCTAGAAAAAGAAAATTTCAAAATCCAAAAAAACAACTGAAATGAACATTTTAAGCCAAAAAACGCATGAAATGAAAAAAGTCGGGCAAAGAAAAACCTTGATTTTCGAAAGCCCTAAAAGTTTATCATAACACCTTTTTTAATTTGGTCGAAAAGTTGAAAATTCAAAATTTGATCATACCAAGAATCATGGAAATGAAGGAATTCACGGAATGTATTGAAGTCGCGAAATCCACGGAATTCACGGAATTTACAGAATTCATGAAATTCACCAAACTTATGGAATCCAAGGAATTCATGGATTTGAACGAATTCAAAGAATTTATTAAGTACGTGGAATTGGAGGAATTTGCGGAATACACAGAATTCTCGGAATTTATGAAATTCACGGATTGAATGGCATTCATGGAGTGGACAGAATTAATGTAAATGATGAAATACATGATATCTGTAGAATTCGTAAAATTTTAGGATTTTACGGAATTCATGGAATTCACGAAATTTATGGAATTCAAGGAACTTATGGAATTCACAGATGCATGGAGTTCACGGAATTGAATAAATTGGCGCAATGGAATGTAATCACGGAATTAAACGAATACATGTAACGCCCATAATTCACGGAATTCATTAAATCCGGGGAATTCTAGGAACTGAGGGATTTCGTAAAATTCAAGGAAGTGAAGTAATTCACGGAATTTAATAAATTCAACGAATTCGTGGTAGTCCATGAATGCCATACATTCCATGAATCTCGTCATTTAATTGAATTTCAATAGCTCGTTAAATTTCCTGAATTCCTTGAATTTCGTGATTTTGATTGATTCCGCGATTTCATTGAATTTCATGAATTTCATCAGTTAATTGAATTCCATGAATTGCTTGAATTCCAAGAATGCAATCAATTCTAAGCATTCCGTAAAATCCACGAAGTCTTTGATTTCCGTGTATTCCATGAATTTCATAAATTAATCGATTTCCGTAAATTGCTTGAATTCCGAGAATTCAATGAATTCTAAGAATTTCTGGAAATCCATGAATTACGTGATTCCCGCGTATTCTATGATTTCTGTGAATCGCTTGAATTCCGAGAATTCAATGAATTCTAAGATTTCCGTAAGATCCATGAATTACGTGATTTCCACGTATTCCATGAATTCTGCGAATTGCTTGAATTCCTAGAACTCGATGAATTCTAAGAATTCCGTAAAATCCATGAATTAATTGATTTCTGCGTATTCCATGAATTCAGTGAATTCTATCATTCCCGTGAATTTCAATAATTCCGTAAAGTTGGTGAATTCCATGAATTCCGTGAAATTCTTAAATTTCATCAATTCCTTGAATTTTGTGAGTCATTAATTCCAGGATTCCCTTGAATTTCATTAATTAATTGAATTCCATGAATTTCTTCAATTTCGAGAAATCAACGAGTTCCGAGAATCCCGTGAAATCCATGAATTCCGTGAAGTTTGACAATCTCTTGAATTTCAAGAATTTATTGAGTTCCTTGAATTCTTTGGATGTCGTGGATTCCTAAATTCTGTGAATTCCGTAAATTTAATAAATTGCATGAATTTCGCGAATCGCGTGATCTGCGTGAATTGCGTGAATACCGTAAATTTCACGAATTCCTTGCATTTTTTGAATTAAGTGAACTCCATGAATTCTGTGAACTTATTGAATTCTGTGAACTCCATAAATTCTTTGAATTCCGGAAATTCCATGAATTTCTTCATATCCTTAAATATCGGGAATTCCCTCAATTCTTTACATCTCATGAATTCCTTGCATATCGTTTATACCGTGAGTTTTTGAATTGCATGAGTTCCTTTAATTTCGTGAATTCCATGAATTTCACTAATTCCATGAAATCCGTGAATTCTGGGCATTATATGAAATCCGTAAATTTTGCGAATTTCACGAGTTCCTTCAAATCCCTCAATTCCTTAAACTTCTTTTTTCAGAAACAGGTGGTTTGAGAAAGGATTTACTTTTTGTTTTAAATTTTTTGCTTCAATATGTATCGAGATATCCAGCTGCAACTATATTACAGAAGTGTTACTCGCTCGTTGACTTATATTATAAAACCTTTCGGAAATAAACTTCCAATATGTGTAGTGGAAATTCCTAACAATTGTACAGATTTCCCGCTACGATTTCGAACCAAACATATTTAACAATCCCCAAATCCACAAACTAACAAGTCCCAAATCCAAAAACCCCAAACCCCGAATAAACAAGCCTCAAACGCACAAGGGTCATATCAATAAACCCACTTACCCCAAACAAAAACCTCCAAACCCACAAAACATAAACTAAAAAGCTCTAAACCCACAAACCCCAAATCCACAAGCTCCAAATACACAAACACCAAATACACAAGCTCCATATCCACAAACGTACAAACCACAAATCCACAAACATTTAACCCACAAGCTCCATATCCACAAACTGACAAACCCTACACGCACAAAACCCACACCCACGAACCCCAAACTCACGAACCTCAAACTAACAAACACCAAACCCACCAACCCCAAATTATACGAATTTCTCAATTGGTATTATAAGATGTTTGTAGTATTCAGGTTTGTGGATTTGTGGTTTGTAGGTTTGGGTATTGTGGTTTTAGGGTTTGTGGGTTTGGGGTTTTTGGGTTTGGGGTTAATGGGTTTGGGGTTTGTATGTTTGTGTATATGGAGCGTGTGTATTTCGAGTTTGTGGGTGGGGAGCTTGTGGGTTTGTAGCTTGTTGGTTTAAGGCTTGCGTTAGATAAATTTTATATTTAAACAGATAAATTTTATCTGTCGTCGGATAAACGCGCTGCAGCGTTTTTATCCAATTTAAAGATAAAATTTATTATTCGAGTTTACCGTGAAGTTGTGTAGTAACGGCGTGAATTGAGCAGGAAGCCGACTAACAGCTGTTAGCGCTGATAGTTTAGCTGTACTTGATCCTACTACCAAAATACATTGTCGGTGAAAGTTGCATCTCTCTTGGCCGGATTTTAAATTAGAATGAAAAGTGCAACTTGTGTTTTTTTTCTGTGAAATCGCTGACAATAATCGATAATAATTTTTCAATTAAATAAATATTATTTATTGAATTATTTACATATCATGTTGTGTTATTGATTTATCGTTGGCTGTTGGTAAGTTTTTAATAAATAAAAACAAATTAAAAGCGTAGATTGTCCTACATACAAATGGATCTAGCTGCAGCTAGGTCTATTTGTAGTTAAAAAAAATTGATGCTCTTAAATTTGTTTTATTTATTCTTTATGAATGTTTAAGTTGTAAAAATGCATATTTTTAAAATTCACAATATTGTCTACATTTATTTTAAAAATTCAAGGAGATTCTTTTATTACAATGAACATTTCCTAACCTCAAATTTGAATATGGCAGTAATAATCTGGCAATATGTTCAAAATTTATTCTATTTTTTAAGTCAATGTTGTTATTAAATAAATACAAAATTAAGTGACACAATACAAAACTAAATATACTTCAATTTTAATTTTATGAAATAAGAATCCATGAAATTATTAAAAGCTTAACGCTGTAATACTAACTGAACTAAGCACTAGTAACTTGCCATTGAGCTTTTCCAATAAAAAATTAATCTCTTTTGTTGAATATTGAAGTTTATTAATTGAAAATTAATTTATCTTATAAAGTTTTGTTAAGTTTTATTAAAAGATGAAAACAAAATGAACAATCGCATATCTGTTTTTTTCGCTTATTGGACTTAAAACTTTAAGCCAATAAGGAAGAATTTAACATTTTTCTTTAGAGGAATTTAACAATTTCGTATTTTTGAAAAGGATTATCGAAAAGTTGGTTGAAATTTAAATTACTTTGAAATAATTTTTTAATATTCACGTTCTTTATTGAAAATTTGTCTCTTTTTTGTAGCTCGTTTTTTTGCTAAAAATTAATGTTTTCGACTGAAAATTGAGTCACTCTATGTTTCGTTGAAACTTCAATTTTTTCGAGTGAAAAATAAATCTATTTTGTTAAATTTCATAACATTTTTAAAGATTTATCAAAAAAATTAACAAAGACAGAATTCTTCTTTTCGGTTCGCTTATTTAACAAAAAACATTCAACAAATAAGTATTTATTCTAAATTTTCCATTTAAACAACAGGGTTTTTATTGTAAATTAGCACAATCAAATAATTGGCTAAAAGTTGAACTACTTCGAAAAAAAATGTTTTGGTTAAGCATTAATCTTCTTGATGAAAAATTTGCATATTTTTTGTAAATTCCTTTTTTCAAAATTAATATTTAAAATTAAAAATTAAAATAATATTTGATTGAAATTTCTTTTGCTCGTAAATTAATTTATGCAATTACAAATCGAACTTCTATGTTCATTAAAAATTGATCTTTTTCTACAAAATTGAACTAATTTGTTAAAAATTTATTTTCATCTGTTTTATTGTAAATTTTCTCGATTATGGTAGAAAGTTAATGTTTTTTGTTTAAAATTCAAACATGTATTTAAAAATGTATAAAATTGACTAAACATTCGTCTCGAATAGTTTAATTTAACAATTCCCAATTAAAAATAACAAATTAAAAAAATTAAATATTAGATTTCTGGGTTATTACTTAAACCAATTTGTTAAACTTCTATATATAGTTTGAGTAAAATGCTTGTCACGAATAAACGCTGAATACATATTAATTTATTGACAATATTTATTTCTTGGTATCTGGAAATCGACGACGAAACTCTTCTCTGATCCACACATTTTTAGAGAAAAAAATTATTCCAACATTTTAATATTGGTATAAGAATCAAAAATGATTCCAAATAATATATAAGAAGATGCACAAGAATGTACAAGTTTGTTAAAAAACTTCCTTAGAAATAAATCAGTTGTTTAAAAAAAATTGTTTGTAGAATTAAAAAAAAACTATTTCCGCACAAAAGGGTTATTTAATCATCAACCTTAACATTACCTGAAATAGAGAAATGTTCAATAAAATCCATGAATTTTCAAGTAAACAGTTCAATTTTTATACAAAAGTATTAATTTTTAGCAAAAATTTTATTTTCAACCAATCAGTAAATTTTTTTACTATTTTCAAACCAAAAAGACAAATTTCAAACAAAGGAAACGAATTTCCAACACAAAATTTAATTTTCACCCAGAGAGCTGAAATATCTAACTACAAAAATATTTAATGTTTCTAGAATAAAAACTAATTTGCATCAAATTATTTGAGTTTTCAAACAAAGAGATGAATTTTTGACTAAAATTATAAATCCTCGACCAAATAGTTTAATTTTGCAATCAGAAAAGACAAATTTTCAATAGAATAGTTAAACCCTCCACAGAATTTTTTCACCAAAAAGAGTAATTTTCACAAAATATCTGAATCCTCAACCAAATCAGATTTATTTTCTACAAAAATAGTTGCATTTTAAACCCAAATAAATTAATTTCTTTTTACCGAAAGTGATAAATATTGAAACAAAAAAGCGAAATTTGACCAAAGAAAGAAAAAAATTTGTCCATAAAATTATTAAATTTGGAAGCCCACAGGCGACTTTCTTCAAAAAAGTTTTATTTTCAAGTCAAAAATATGGAATCTCAATTCTTAAAATTTCTTTAAAAAAATTAATTTTATAATTTTGTCCATTATTTGAATTATGTTTAGCAACACATTATATTCTGGCTATCTTTCCTGACATCTTAAATATTTGAATTGGGTCAAAGTTTGTGGAAAATATTATTAATTTTTTTCCACAGTAAACAATGATATAAGAATTTGAAGACAATAGATTCTTCAAGAAGAATTTTTTGTCTGTGACGTAGAAAATATGGTGGAAAAAAGTATGTCAATTTACTATTTAGACAATGGTTCCAGAAAACCATATTTTTGTTGATGCAGCGTTACCTTAGCCGCCGTTTACTTGACCTCATTTTTCACAACTCTACACTTATGAATATCATTTTCGTTAAATAATTAAACATTTCACATGATAATTATTTAGTATAAAAGACGACTTTTCAGATTAAGGTAAAGTACTTCTAGTTCATCTTTGGTGCGGGAAGAACGAATTAAACTAATTAAACGATCTATTCGAAAATGAAGTGGAAGATTTTCTCCTTATCATTGGCCTTCTGTGCCTTCGAAGTGAGTCACTCACAATTTTTTTCAAAATATAACTCATTAAATAATTTATTTAACTGATTAAAAAAAATTTTTCAAATTAAAATTTTTTTCTTCAAACTTTTATTTAACTTTAATTTTATCTTACATGATTTTACATGATATGAGAAATATTTAAGTCCACTTAAAGGATATTTAGGACTTTTAAAATTTTGGAAGAAATCTGTATATATTTTATAAATTTTCTTAAATATTTTCAAATTGTTTGTATGTCTTTGAAAGTTGAGGAATTTAAATAAGATTAAAATAAAATTGAAAATCTTTTTAATTTTTATTATTAATAAATCAGAATAAAAAAATATTTGTAAAAAAGAAGCTTCAGCATTTCGGAATTCGTACAGCTAGCTTATCGAGGCAATAAAAAAAATTTTGAGCAGGCAGGAACAGCAACGAAACCGCGATGCTTTTTTTCTAAAACCAGAAAATCAATTGAGGGTCAAAATTGAAACCCATTATAAACTTACGATAACATACAATGGGTTTGCATTTTGACCCTCACTTAATTCTCAGGTATCGGGCAGAGAGCATCAAGGTTTCGTTGCTGTTCCTGTCTGTTCCTTTTTTCCCCTGATAAGGGTGCTGTATGAGTGCCGAAACGATGATGACTATTTTTCACATATATGTTCTTATTGTGGTTTGATAATAATAAAAATGAAAAAAAAAAAAGTAATAAAAAAGGGGATGACAGGGGATTTGCTTGGTTGCCTTCTTATTTTTCATTACTCTTTTTTTTCATCACGAAAAATAATTATTTTCTTTTCTTTTTTAGGAAATTTTTTATCTTTTTTTTAAATGCAACAGGAACATTGTATGGCAGTTACCCAAATTTGGTAGTTGGATTTTTGGTTTTATTTTCACGAATGCTGAACCTTAATCTATTTAAATCTGCTAAATACGTTTGAAAACAACTTGAAATTTACCTAGAATTTTAGAAGAATTTCATTGTATCAAAATAAATAAATTAAAATTTTGTGGATTCGTTTTTCGGAAACCTTTTGAAATCTTTTAAAATCTACTTAATTATTTTTTTAAAATTTCATTCTCCTGATATAACTGATTTTAAGTCCCCTACCTTTCAGAAGTTCGATATTTCGACCACCCTCTTCCGCAACATAAAAGTGACTATAAAAAAATTTTGATGATATTTTAGCGTTATTGTTGGCATACCCATGCTTTTTGATACTGTTCATACGAAAAAAATAGTAAAAGATTCCTCAAGGCACCTTTGACCTTGAAAATCACCATCCCAAGATCAATTTTTTTAAATTATATTTTGGCGTTATAGTTGGTTTACCCATGTTTTTTGACACGCTGAGTACAAAACAAATAGTGAAAGAAATCCTTACAGCTCCCTTGACCTTGAAAATCACCATCTCAAGGTCAATGTTTTAAAATTATGTTTTAGCGTTATAGTTGCTATAAAAATTTTTTTTAACCCGCTGACTACAAAACAAATTAGTGAGAGAACTCCTGAAGGCTCCTTTGAGCTTGGAAATCACCATTTCAAGGTCAATGTTTTAAAATTATATTTTAGCATTATAGTTAGCATATCCAAGTTTTTCAAAGCACTGGGTAAACAAAATCTTAATACAATCCTAAAAGCAGATTTGACTTTCAAAATTGTAATTTTAAAGTTAAATTATTCGTACATTTATTTATTTGTTGCACAAAAAATTGACCTTGAAATGGCAGTTTTCAAGGTCAATGATGCCTCCAGGCAATGACGGTTATCAAGGTAAAAAGTCTCCAGGTTGTTTTCACTCTTTTTCCCTTATTAAACACATCGAATCTTGCCCGAAATCGTGGAATAGTTTGTGTGTATTGGGTTTTTAATAATTCGACCACCCATATTCTTTAAAGGTTTTAAAAAAGTTTTTATTTTTACAATTTTCAAATTGATTAAAAATGTTTTTAACACTTTTGAATAAATCCTAAACTTACTCAATATTTTTTTAAATTTTGTAATCTTGTAAGACTGAAAAATTTATTTTGCTTCAAGCTCTTCTAAATTCATTTTTGAAATTTTACAAAACCATTTTAAATGTTTTTAAATGAGATAAAAGCCAATTTTTTTGCTATTCCTAATTTTCCATTTTGGAGCAATCATTCCAAATAAATTCCCATAAATGCATACATATAGCGGTTTTTGAAGTCGCTGATCAGGAATACGAAATCAGATTTCCAAAATTCAACATGACGGATCTCATATGGCTGCCAAAAGTTACTGAAACATTTAGAATATCATTAAAATTCGCACATGCGCATTTTAAAGCTACTGACTACGAATCCGAAATCATATTTTCAAAATAAAAGATGGCGGATCCACTATAGACGCTTACAATTACTAAAACATTCCGATGTTCATAAAATTCGCACAAGGGGGTTGTTGGGGCCACTGAGGGCGAATCCTTTATCAGATCTGTGAAATTGAAGATGGCGGATGAAATCAATCTGCCACAAATTATTAAAAATGGCCATCAATTTCATTTGGATCGTTAAAATATCTTTTCGCCGTGGATGTATTCATCGCTCTTGTCCAATTCTTACTACGTGGAGGCGATCCTTTAAAAGAGTAACTTCATTTCAATTTTTTATTTCAATGTTACATTGTTTGAAACACGGGTTTGAACCCTTTTCTTTACTGCCTACATACACTCCTCAGAATTCACGATTCATTTGTTTCAAACCGTGAACCCACTTGCGGAAAAATATGTTAACGTATTTGTCATGAGCGGTGCCAAAAAAGCCCATCTGTGAAGTAATTTTGGGCAGCCAGGTTGGATATTCCATTTTGAATTTTCATAATTGGATCACGGATTCGTCATCAGCGGCCACAAAAACTCCTATGTGCGAATGTGCAAAACCAGGTGGTTCTTCTCATAGGATGGCAAATTTTGGCGTGAAAAATTCGGAAAGGTTGTACCATAGGTTAGAATTTTGTGCATCATCTCGTAGAATGAAAAAATGATAATTAGCATCCTGGAAACACTAGCAGATCGTCTCGCAAGGTGGCACTTTTGGACATTACTCTCCAAAGAGTGCTGAAATTAGGCATCGTTTTTTAAAACGCAAAAAGATCATTAGCAGCCTGATAAAACTGGTGAGGTGTTCCCATGGGTTTGTAGATCATCACTACCATCACTATCCAGCAATCACTTCCCAGCATTACTACCCACATCAATGAATAGTAGCGAGACAAAAGTCTTTCCACAGGATGGCAGCATCAGCTGGTGCCTCTGGAAATTTTTCTATGTACCTTGACCGATGTTTTGGTGGATCGGTTGCCACCTAAATTGTAGTTCCCCTTATCACTCACTTGCCTACAACCCAGTCAATGAATGCTGGGTTAAAAACTAGGCTTTTTCCAATTTTTCAAATTAGGCATCCGTGTCTTATCAGATCACTTGATTGCATTACCAAAATGCGTCCGTCGCTGATGATATATATCGGAATAGCCTCTTGCAGGCTATTTAAAGAAATAAAATGCAAATCTAACAAACAATTTCTCCGACATATCACGCAGTAACTATCTTAAGCCTGAGATATCAATTTACATTTCAGAAATTTTATATGATTTCTTTTTATCCTTTCAGACAGTCATCGCAAATCATGGCAATCCAAATTATTATCCAGATATGTCTGATAAGCAGAAAGTGGATGCATTACTAAAAGCCTGTGATGGTAAATTGGTACCCATGATAAATCATGCTCAAGTTAGTTGACGAAAATATGTTTGACTTCGTAAATACTTGCTTAATTTTAAACATTGAACCACTTTTCTAAAAACTTTTATTTTTTCATAGAATGTACTTAGAGCTGAGTTAAAAAAATCAAAATGTCCTCAAACCACACATTGTAGAAATGTTTGTGTATATGATGCTACTCAACGTTATACAGGCCATTATAATTCCCAATATGACCAATGCGGAGCCTGTTTTACAAAAGCGTTTGCAAAGAAGGATATTGGGGTACGTACAAAATAATATCTTTAATCTATTTCTTCTTGGAGAATAATATTGAGAAAATGTTGATGAAAATCCCTAAGGACTTTCATTTTTGACGTAGATATGTGAATAAAGACTTTCGAAGTTTTACTGACGGCTGTAAAAAATGCCTACCTTTATAGCAATAACAAGCATAGAATCAATATTGAGATTAGTCGAAGGGTTAATTTATATACAAAATTAGAGCAAAATATAAAAACATCATTCTTTTTTCCACTTATAGCTAGGCCTAGACTGCTGTCCCAAAACTGTGATTGTAACAAAAAAATTGGTGAACGCAAATATTAATATTGCTAAGAGATGCATAGCAAAGTGCGATAAACACGGAGCCGATGCTGGGAAGATTAATAAAAATCCACCCAAGGCTGACAAGAAAAATGACAAGCAAGATTCTGACGAAAGTAAAAAGACCAAAGATCAAGGGACGCAAACTGAAGCCAATCCTCCACCCAAGAGTAGCAAGAAGAATATCAAGCCAACTGCTGCCAATTGTAAGAAGACTGAAGATGGAGACTCAGATGGCGCAGCAAATGCACCCGATGATGACCATAATAATAAAAATCAGAATCCTGACGACAGTAAAAACACTAAAGATCAAGGGCAGAAACCCGAAGCAAATCCGCCCAAGGGTGGCAAAAAAAATGACAAGCAAGATGCTGACGAAAGTGACAACACCAAAGATCAAGGACAGCAAACCGAAGCAAATTCACCTAAGGATTGCAAAAAGAATGACAAGCAAGATGCTGACAACAGTGACAACACTAAAGATCAAGAGCAGCAAACCGAAGCAAATCCACCTAAGGGTGGCAAAAAGAATGACAAACAAGATGCTGAAGACAGTGACAACACTGCAGATCAAGGGCAGCAACCCGAGGCAAATTCACCCAAGGGTGGCAAGAAGAATGACAAGCAAGATCCTGCCGATAATAAGAAGAATGCAAATCAAAATCAGAAGACCGAAACGAATAATAATGGAGTTGAATATTCTGACGAAGGTACAGAAGAGTCAGCAGAGTAATAAATTCACAAATTTAACTGCAAAATTCTGGGCAACAGAAAAATAGAATCAATGAAAAAAACTAGGACAATACAATTTTTTTTTATTTGAATTAAAAAACTTAAGAGTACGTTTTTCACATTTGATCATTAGATTTTTTTATATCGAACAATTTCGTAGTTAAAACAAAAATCCTTATACTGAATCTGATTTTTATTTAAACTAAAAACTAAGAACTCGATTTTTAGTTAACTTAGTTTTTAAATTAAGGAGAAAAAGTTTAGTTAAATAAGATAAACGACTTATGAGAAAATTAGCGATTATCTCCATTTTTTTAACAACTCACCTAATAAATTTTGATTTGAGTTTTTGTTGTTTTATGGCATAATAAAAAATACAATTAAAAAAATCTTTTGGTAAGGATTTGTCTTTGAATTATTTAGGATTTTCTGCCTAATAATCTCATTTTCGGAAAAATCAGGGTTAATTGGTTTTTATGTGCCACCCCTCAAATCAACATAGTTTCGATAATAAAAAGACTAAGCATGTATAAAATAAAGTCAATAAACAATTTAAAATAATGAAGTTATTTTAATAAACCATTTAAATCTAAAAGTTAAATTTTCTAGAACAGAAGCCCTTCAATTTTTTCCTCTTAGAAAAAGAATTTTTAACTCGAACATGTTTGACAAGTTTGAAACAGTTTCATATTGCCATAACGTTTATCTTAAGAAATCAGTTATAAAAATAAAAATCGTTATATTTTAAAGAAGATTTGCCAATCTGAAGAATTCGCTGCTATGTTATGTTAGTGTTTATCTTAGGAAATTATGGGTATTTTTAGTAGAACATTATTATATTTCAAAAAGATTACAAATTTTTAAAAAGCCTTGTTCATTGTAAACAAAGATTTTCAGGTTCAAACTCAATATTGTTTGTTTAAAAATATGAAATTAACAATTTTGAGCAATTTTTAAATTTTGTTAGTGTTTTTTTTTCTCTGAAAGTAAAAATTCTATTAGGAAATCATTAGATTTAAAAAAAGATTCATAATTTTTTCTTGTACATAATAAAATTGGTATTTTGAAACAAAATTAATTATAATTTGATCAAGAGTGAGAATGTTTTAACAAATTTGAATTGTTTTAGTGGCTTTTGTCGGAAATTGGAATTTTCAATAAAGAAATATAATAAAATTTTAAAGAAGATTGACAATTTTTTAAAATTTCGATTATGCGGTTTCCACAGAAAATTTCTACATAGATTTCAAAGAAGATATAATTTCTTTCATGTTTTGAAAGAAGTTGGTTATTTAAGAAAAATAATATAATGGTATACACAATTCAAAATTTGTGAATGTTTTGTTGCTTTTTTTAAATTTGTCTTGGAAGTAACATTATTCTGCCCCTAAAAAACTTTAACTGTTTGGTTAAAAATTAAATATTAGTTTAAAAAATAAACTACTGTGTTGAATTCAAATATTTTTCCTTTAAATGTTTGGAATTTATAGCTTTTTAAATTAAGTTTAATGTAAATAGCACATGGCTTTTATTTAAAGGAATTTATTTCATGCAGTCGATCCGCTTTTTTAACTTGTCCAATTTTCATTCATAAAGCTATTTACATCAAAATATTATTTAATTCGGAACTTATTCATTTTGAAACTATTTAATTCCAAGATTTAATATTTAAGATGATAAATTTTTAAAAATTATTTGATACATTTTTAGAAATATTGTTAATTTCTTTCAAACTTTTTAAATTTCGAACTAGGTTAAAACTATTATGAGCTATTTAATGATCTCCAACGCTTGCTGATAATCTTCACAATTAAGGTAAGAAATTTTCTAAGAGTAGCAGGATGAACGGAAGACAATATAGCTAACCATTTATCGGAGGGGTGTACATCTGAAGCCTTGGTAGGAAACTTCGACTCAAAAAAGTGCTGGCAAACCGGGAAATCAGATAAAATTTGGTACAAAGTCTCATTATCGAGGTGTCAAATCCTACATCTTTCCAATATAATAAAATCATACTTTCCACGGTCAATCAGAATTCGGCAAATATATATATTTAATAGTCTGAGCTATGTAAAGATTGTTTTATAAAACGGAGGCATCCGCATGAGTAAATATGATTGTGTGCCGGATTGCATCGCTAAATGCGGAGAAATGAGCAAGCTCTCAGACAGGGCGAGACGCTCGCCATGAAGGTTCTCTAGGTAGGACTTATAGTACTCAAGAACTATCTTCCGATCCGAGCTCATGGAGTTTAATGTGAGATTTTCCCATCTAACCACCAAACCACTTGCATCGAAAAACACACGGATCTGAGAAAACCAATTAAATCGTTTGTAAGGGTCTTTTACTGCCAGTGACCTCAGTCTCTCGAAACACAATCTTGGGTACCGTGAATTATCCACGGTCGAAATTTAAATTAACCAAGATAAAATATTTTTTAAGACCGTGTGAGATAAATGCAAAGATCCAGTTACTAATCTTATTGCGTAGTTAGGTCTATTGTTGGGCAGGGATAAGAGTTTAAAAAAAAAAGAGAGCTGTACTCTCTCTATAACTTCTAAATAATTAAGGCTCCAAACCTGCGAACCATACAGTAGTGTACTTACAGAGAGGCTCTGGAATAATCTAATTTAGGTATTCCACGAATCAGCTCTAACCGAATAGATCGTCCTTAAGAACGAGCCGACGGCTGTATTCGCAGCACTAATGGACTTCCTTGCGGCTGGTAGAAAGGAGCATGAAACCGAAAGAGGGATACCTAAATAAGTATATTGTTTAACTACTTCAAGTCGGGAATCGCCGAATTTAAAAATTTTAAATTTCCTAGCAGATGAATTAGCTGATTTAGAAAAAATTACAAGTTCAGTTTTTTCCGTGTTCACAATGAGACTATTTTCTTTAAAATAATAATGAAGTGCTTTCAGTTTTCTGTTTAACTTAACCGAGTTATCTGCATAAAGAACATAATCATCGGCATAACCAAGCAATAATATTTCAACTAAATCAAAATATTAATTATTTTAGTGCTAAGACCCAAAGAGTGAAGTTTCCTTTACAATAAATGGTACGAAATGGATGGAAAAGCCCCCTTAAAGTCTACGAAAGCAGCACACACCACCGCTCCTGGGTTTCTCAGATGTATTTAGATAATGGATGATAGCGTAAACAGGTTATCAAGACAATTTCTCCCCTTTCTGAAGCCCAACTGTGATTTGAGGATTAAGTTTAATTCAGTTTCCCATAAGACCAATCGATCGCAAATAACTTGGGTAAAAATTTTCGCAATGCAATTAACAAGAGCGATGGGCCTGTAATTATCGTGGTCCTCAGATTTAACCTTTTAGAGAGTCATAGTAGTTGTGAACCTACCGCATTCTTCAGGAATGTTCTCCGTGTCCATAATCTTGTTAAAAAGGTGGATCATATACAAGACCCAATTTTGTGGTAAATTTCTATAAAATCCATAGCTGATTCCGTCACAGTCAGGAGCCTTTCCATCCTTACAATTTGCCAAACATTCAATAACCTCTTTCATAGTAATAGCGCCATCTAATATGGGATGAGTTCATTTTCAAAAGTTTGCGTCAACAGGAGGTGTTAAGTTCGGTCGTGGGTAAGAGTTAATTAAATATTTATGTCAAGTATTTACATTAATTTGTGCTAGGTGGTGCACTCTTGAACGCGATGCACTTATTACTTTCCAGAATTGTACCGAGTTTTTGCAATTTGCTACAATGTCAATTTGAGTATTAATGTGATTTGTTTCCTTGAATTTCTGAATTTTTCTGAGATTATTTTTTTCTTTAAGATATGCTACTTTATATTCCTCTGAAAATTTATTTTCTCGAATGCGACATCTTTTATAGTTTTAGTTAGTAGTGTGCTTAGGTCGTCGACACCCTGATCAATGTTGACTACCTCTTCCCTCCATTCCATTAGAGAGTTGAACGCATCTACTTTACATTTATCGAAAAACAACTGATTTAAATCCAAAACCTCGAATTCGTTCTCCGGAAGTAGAGGTGGCAATGCCATAATTAGCACAACAGGAAGGTGGTCAGAGAGGAAAGCTAGACGTAACACGTGCAAATCAGAAAAGAGGGTGAGGCCTTTTATGGAGCACCATACAAGATCAATAATGCTTGATCCTTGGGGTCCTATGAATGTAAAAACTGCTGGAGAGTCACTAGGAGAGCAGCCATTTATTAGGACCAGTCCATTAACCTCCATACAATCCATAATTTTGTTTCCTCTAAAATGGTAAAATTTGTCCCTAGAGGACCGTTCTGGCTAAAATGTGTTCACGTACTCAAAAACTCCAGAATCAAATTGGTTTAGATCTGGTACTCTGAAGTTAAAATCCCCACCCATAATGATTGGCAAATCAGGGAATGGAACTTAAATGCGGTACAATATAGAATTAGGATTCTCTAGGTTATCATTAAAGTCATGTAAGGGAAGAATATAAACAAGGCCGAGTACCGGATATCAAGGTACCCTAAAAGATTACAGATATCAGTAATATTGTTGAAATCATTAATGTCCAAAAAAATGATTTGATCGATTACAGAGTTACCGGAAGAGTTGCTCAGTGCAGCATCAGGTGCTGATCCTGTAGGAACCCTGTTGCCTAGCTGCTATTCTGTCTCACTGTCTAGATTCCTGGAGAGTAGATTGAGTTTCGGCGTAACAGCATTTGTGGTATTTCTTGGTGTACCGTTACTCAAGAAGTTATCTAGTTATTTATTATTATGTGGTTGTTTAGGGTCTTGTTTTGAAGATCGATCTCTATTTCTATTTATCCTTTGAGAATGCGTCTTCGGGAGTATTATCTTCTTGGACAGACTTGGCTTACACCTGCTGTCCCTGATGCTCGCATATCAGCTGATCCACCTCCTCTATTTTCATAGGATTTTCTTCAACGAAAATTGGGTTCCCTTTAAAGGTGACCCGGAAGCCGGCAGCATGAAGGAGCTTGTGGAACTTATCATTCAAGGCTCTTATTTCTTCTCTCTTCTCCTTAGAGCGGTCATAATGATGAAGCGGTTGCCCTTGATTTTCCCGAGTCTAAAGGCATTATCAATTGCGAACCCTGGAATCTGTAGGCGCACTTCAGTAAAGATTTTTTGAATGTTACTTAAAAGGTCTTTATTTATCTCGTCGGTATCATCGAGTTTGAAGTGTATAATATTTTTGGATCGTGATTCATCGCTGAGATAAAAAAACCTTCTTTCTGCTTCCTTTATACTATTATCAAATTCAGAGGTCATGGTTTTTATTGCCTCAAGCATTTGTGTTGAGCCGTGAACCTCAACACGCAACTCGTCATGAGAGAGTGTCACTGTGTTTACTGAGGACATTGATTTCTCCCATCTCTCGTCCGCTGTGGTAGTAGTGTTGCTGTTTACATTTTGGTTACTTAGCTATTAGTAGACACTTAGTAATAATATCTGTATTTATCATTGGAGACACACGCTGAAAACTTGAGCTTACTCTTGAAAACTGTCACCCTTCTATATTGCCCGCATTTCTGCAAGGGTCTGCATCCACTTTTGCCCTTACCTTCCCATATGCACATCGAAAACACAATAGATACACGGGAAAATGCTTTAACTGAAGCGATATTTGAGTTTAGAAATACCGAGAAAACAGCATCCAAATTGCGACTTCACACTAGCAAAAAGATTCGAAACGGGCAAAACATCATAAAAAAACAAACATAGAAACAGGAAAAGTACCAAAGTTTACGGGATAAAATAAATTCACGGAACAAAACTCTATGATTACAAGAAAAAAAATGTTTTGATAAAGATGGTAAGGATTGAAGGTTTAAGAGTTGGGGATTGAAGTGGTAGCATAATTAATTGTAACGATGTAATTAGGAAAATTGAGAATGTATTGTGACTCGAGGAACATATGCCCTTTTTAAATGACTTGGTACAGGGTCGTATGCTGTGTGTGCTGGCATCTATGATAATACCATACTCCGCAATAGTATATAATCAGCACTGTGAATAGAAAAGAAATTGTCAAATAGCAGACTTTCACCTGTAAATAACTTCTATTAATCACCACTTCATCTGAAAATAAAAACAAAATGAAAAATGTGGATAATTTTGAAGATCTGAGTTGCAGCAGCACCTAGGTATAGCACTCTTTTCTTGCTTTACAAAATAGACTGTTATTAGATTTGTGCCACACACCTTGGGAGGATAATTATGTTGCTTTTTTAAAGATGTATGAATCTGCATTTGGGCCTATTACGGATCTCTACATGAAGTTGGCGCACGTGCAGTGAGCTTGGGGAAGCCCATGGTGCGTTCGCGATACACCAAACTCTCGCTTTCAGTTTAGTGTAGGGCGTTGCCTTTAAATAGCCTAGATGCTGACTATCAGAGATTTTGCAAAGAAATTCGGAGTCACTATGCATATTTTTTCTTTAATTAAATCATTTAAGTACGCAGATGTGACGCCAAATTCTATTATTGACAGCCCATAGTCAGTTGCAAGTAACACCGACAATCAAATGGATCCTAGCCGACCTCCTCGAAAAATATTTTCTTAAAATGAGTTTCCGGGCATCAAGCTCAGTCACAAGCTACCATTCGCATTTCTTGTTCTCTTAAAAATTTCATATGTTTTGTATTGCGATACTTTGGACCGGATTTCCTGCAACATCCTCGTTCTAATCTTCTTCGATTTTATCGTCCTGATCCTCGTGGGTTCCTCCTACGACGTAGGAGGAGGAAACTTATTTTGATTCGAAAGCTGTATCGCGGCCTGAAATTCTCTTCTATCAGAATGAAGAGTTACTATGCTAAGGCCTGTGCTAGCAATATTTTCGGGTATAAATGCCTTATAGATACACCTCTTATATTTCCTGCATTTATTATAGTACATTGTGCAGGTAGGCGCAAGAGTCGAGGAGCAGTCCGTAACAAAAAAAAAAACAATTGCAGAAAGAAAGAAGAAAAATCCAAGTGAATTTTGCACCGCCTCTTTTACTGCTGACCCATAGCTCTAGTAGCAACACTTTATCATCGTCACTTTTTTCACTTTAGGCAGTTTCTTCACAAATATGTATATCTGCGTCAAAAAACTAACGTTTCGACGTTATTCAGTGTTCGGTATCACGTTTCGATACATAAAGGTAAGCTTATGATGCAGCACTGGGCACTCGGCGAGTGGGCATATAGGTGGCAAAACTTTCTGCATTCTCCATGTTTTACAAGCCTAAATTCAGGAAATTAATTTTACTTTATTTTCTTAGAAAAATAGTGTTATGTTATTTCCCTAAAAAATTAAATAATAATCCCCTACCCCCCTAATTGCCTTTATGAGCCAATCTGTAAGCGATATCTTTCAACTCGCAAATTGGGTGGCGTACAGCGCTCATAACGCGCATATGTTACATAAAGAAATAAAATATCGCTTGTTAAATTAAAAGTATTTTATTTGTTAATTAATACTCTATAACCATTTGATTAGTCGTCCTAGCAGAGGAAAATGTCTTTCTTCTCACGGTTACGCGACAGGAAATTTTGTGTGTTTGTGGGGGGGGGGGGCAGTTTGCATCGGCACGCGACAGCGTATATTTATATTATGTATGGTCAATGTTTCTAAACTTTAATGGAGGTGGTAACTCGCTTCATACCCCAGCCCCCCTGTGAACGGCCTTGAACACTAAATGCAACTTTCCTAAGATACCCCTGACGACGTGCTTCTGCTATATACTCCGTAAGGTGTTTATTCATCCAGGCACATTCTTACTGCCAGTAAGCCATGCTTCGCCAACAAGCCTTCGTACTGCACTCTTTTGATATCCTCTTTTGTTTCGGAGTACTATGGCTCCACAGACACGTCCAAAGGACCTTCGAGTTCCTCATAGACACTTCGATACAGCTTCACTTTATTCTTTGCATAATGTTCTCATGAGTATCTAGGAAAGCGTGAGTCCACCCTTGCAGAGCCTGCATGCGGGGTAAGGTCAGAATAATCTAGGAGGCTAGCTGGTATCCTAGAGACACCGTTTGAGAAACCACTTCCTGCTGCCACTCAGTCTTCGGCATGGTTCTTAATGCTTTGACTTAGAGGTCTATGTGTGTCTGTACCCCGAGGCCTAGTTTATTTTAGCCCTAACCTTTGAGTGAGCTTCCCCCTATCCACCACTGGGGGACGCTCTAAGTAAGGGTATCACCTCTCCTTCATCACAGACAACTGTGGTGGTAATTCGGCTTAATGTATGTTAGGTGTAAATATAATAGCACACGAGTTTAATTGCACTGAAGCTTTTCAAACAATCTTTTTTAAGGTTCTAATATATGTAACAAGAAGTGAAAAACTTATCTACACATCTCTAAAATTGATCTACCAATCGTCAGCGTGTCGAATTCTGAAAATATACAAATAATTGATCTAGAAGAACACCTTTTTAATTATTGCATTCAAAATATTGTGAATTGCCTTCGAGAAATGACTCTAATAAAATAAAGTGAAATTAAATTCCCAAGATAAATAAGAGTTATCACCTCTAATATGTGTATTCAAAAGCATGTACGCACCTAAGTACGCATGAACAAGAACGATTGGCACGAGGAGACTAGGACTTGGCACGAAAAGATGACTTGGTAGGACGCGGTAACTCGACTAGGGAATGTTGAAATTGCGGTTCGGCAGAAGGAACAGGCCTATCAGGACAATCATGTTTGTTTCACTTTGGGTAAAAGCCAAATAACTCTAACAAGGAAACTATCCCAGGTGTCCCTCACCGATTTTGATGAAACTGCAATATGTTGTAATACATCGAAAAATAAGAGACACGTATTTTTTTTTATC
>NC_046660.1:3454007-3462301 GCF_010883055.1 Belonocnema kinseyi | reverse complement strand
GATAAAAAAAAATACGTGTCTCTTATTTTTCGATGTACTACAACATATTGCAGTTTCATCAAAATCGGTGAGGGACACCTGGGATAGTTTCCTTGTAAGATAATCAATTACATGTCCAAGCATGAGTGAAGAAGAGTGCCTGGCAGAAGGAAACCTGGACCTGGCAGCATATGATGGCTTGCCAGCTGGATAAAACCAGTCATATAAATCAAGTATTTTAGAAGAATAAAAAGTTTTTGAACGCGGAATGCCAAGAATGGGCTCGCCATTTGGTAGGCACTTCAACTGTAAACGGAAATCTGCAACAATTAGAAGAGGAATATATTCTTGCTGTGTCATATTTGGCATATTTTGCATATATTTAAAATATTATTATTTATAGTTTTAAAAGAAAAAGTGAAATGATATATTCTTTAATTATTATTTTATTTGGAGTTTTCTTAGAGTCAAGAAAAAAAAGTTATGATCAGACATTCAAAGGAAGTAGAACAAAAGCGGTTAAAATCATTAAATGTTTTATATTTTGTTTTTAATTTTAAAAATAGAAAACGAATTCCCTAAAGTCACTATGATGATGTTATATGGAAGAATTTCGTCTTTTTTAAAGATCTAAAATCATTTATAAACGGCTTAAAACACGGTTTTAAATACTCAAATGCTTTCTCGCCTCAAACTAAATTTATTTCACATAGGAAGTATCCGCCTTCTTTTAAATAAATGTGCAAACAAATAAAAAACCTAGCCTTTTACTTTTGGTTAAAATAGTATATTGCACAACACAATTTGTATTTATTTATTTTCTATTGTTGTTCAATAGTTCCAAATTATGCTAAAAATAATTGCTTCTAGATTTTAATCAAATTGGCATAATTGCCCATAATGATCTATTTCACAATCTGTAATTCAGACAATGTCAATGCCAGAAAATACTGTCCTTATTCATTATTGAAAGAATTGTTAGAAATTCAATTAAATATATTTTGTATTGTACTTTATGAATACATTTTCTCATTATATTCAATTATGAAAATATTTTCCTAATTTTCTAAAATACAATATCTGTTTTGAATCATAAGTAAGAAGGCTCATGTAATTAGTGTGCACATATTACTCAAATTATAAATTAATAGTAAATTAACCATTTCTTGTGTTTTTTCTCTATATCTTGTATATTTTATTGTCTTCAAAAAATAAACACCACATTTTTTATTTATTAACAAAAAGAGTTTTTTTTAGTATCTTCAGTTTTAACTGAGTATAATATCTGTACAGTAATGACTTATGTTTTGGAGAGAAAAAAAAACGTTTTTTTATAATGTTACAAACAAAATTACAGTGATAAGTATTTTTTTCTAATTCGCCATAAGTAATTACTAATTTGAAAGTTATAAAATATTATAGATCTTAAGGAATCTGATTTTATGTTTTTTATAGTAAAAGCACTTCAGGTTCAGCTTACACAAATAATTTTCCTGACATAAAAAGGATTATATCGTTTATGCGAAGAGTCTGATTATACTCTGAAAGTTTCATTTTTCTTCTAAAATATGTTTCAACCGAACAAGAAGCAACCTTTATTATCTGTTTAGAAAAAGGGAGGCTAGGATATTTAGGAAAAATTGAAGCAATGAGAACAATAAGACATTTATTTGTTATTGTATTAAACAGTTAATGAAGACATTTTGATCCTACTTTGGATTCCAAAATATATATTATATCTTAGGTTTACATTAAAAAATTTAATTATTTGTTTCGAGTATTGTTGTTTACAATTACGGTGTTAAAATTACTTAAAACTGGGCGATGCGGGCCTAAGGGAGTTTCCGCGATTTCTGCTGGACTCATAATGGCAACCCCGCCGCTGTTCATGTTTATCTTTGCGCGTTTTTGAAAGCCATTTATTGTTGTAAAAATTCCACGAAGATACTTATGCCCCTCCAATACTGCTAAGACATCACCATTGGACGTTGATAATACAAGTTTTTCTGAAGTTGGCATGGGCTCAGATACCTGACGGTCTCCTCTCAAAAAAATTGGTTTATTTGGAGGAAAAGTGTATTTTCGTATTTCGAATTGACGGTTCGGATTTAACTTGGGAATAAAGCGAACAAACTTAATTTGTTCGACTTGAAATCCAAGAACGCGAAAAGAAGAATACCTGCGGGTTAGAGACCTAGACCTGGAACGAAGAGATGGTTGGGCAGCAGAGGAAGGCCTGGCTGGAGAATGTGGAGAATGATGTGTGTCTGAAGGAAGAGACCTTATAGGTGATTGAACTATGTTCGCCAAATTAGACGATAGGTTGCGAGGATCATCAGGAATGAGCTCACCATTAGGTAAGCAGTCAAATTGTGAACTCAAATCTGCAAGAAGAAACAAACAGAGAAATAAATTCTCCCTGTGTATTCTCTTCCTGAAAATTTTTCATGATTTATTTGAATTGATTAATTAATTAGTTTTCTCTTAAAGCGCACTCTTCTTGGGCAGATCTTTCTGTTTTAAAAAGAACATTATTCAACCTCTTTTCGTCAAAAGGATCTGCAGGATTAAATGTTCGAGGACAAAGAGAGATTCATCAATTTTCAAACTTGCTGGAACTAACCTTGAATTAATTTTAATTCGCTACGTGTGCTTTGAAATTCTTTCTTTTCGTTTGAATTTTGTAGTTTTAAAACAGTAATAATAATATAATTTTTAAAAAATTTTCTGCTTTAAAATTTAATAATATGATTCGCAATTCTATTTTCCTTTTTGAAAATTACTTTTTTAACTAAAACTGTATCAATAATTAATTAAAAGCAGAAATATACTTAAAATAATTTACTTTGCTTCTTAGCGCATATAGTTTCCCGACTGTTATTCAAATTAAATTGATTTACTTACATACATTAGTATTTTTAATAATTATTGTCTCGTGTAGTTTTATTGTCCACCGTATGGTGGTCTACCCTACTTTAAATCATAAATATACTATATTATTATATTCACCAATGAAATTTAGGATGACCTCTAAGGATAAGACAACAGTAGAAACAGTTCTCATGTTTTCTAATCAGAGGTAAAACTCATCAATGTAATAATGAAAAACTAAGTTACCAATGTAACTAATGAATATTCTAATGTTCCATCACATTATATGATACATGTGTTCTATACTCGTTATCTCTTAGATTGTAGTCATCAAGATTGCTGGCACATGTTTACATTTCATTAACGTTTTAGAAAAAAATAAAGTTAAGTTGAAGCTGATATCACAAGTTACATCATTCTTTACGATCAAGCCTAATCCGTCATCCACATGAAAAAATTTTGGTAAATACTTTAAAAGATAACAATTATCAGAAGAAATAAGCCTTGTAGCTCAGGTTCTGTAAATCATTTCCCTTCATGATGATTCAAAAAAGATGTGTTTCAAACATATATACGTCTACGATTATTTTCTAAGATATCAGCTAAGACTGCAGAAAAAACCAGAAATATAGCCAAGACATCACTATTGGACGTTGATAATACACTTCCTTTTGGGTTCGCATTGGTAGGAGGATATTAGAGGACATTAGATCGGCTTCTCAAATAAATTGGTTTATCCAAGTACGCGTGAAGAAGAATTCCTGGCAGGGAGAAAACTGGACAGGACGCCCGCGAACGTGCAACGAGCGAGGGGATTTCCACTGTGGTTTCGCGATAGAGTAGGACCAGTCGCATCGGAACACGTCGAACTTGTACATTTTAAGATACGCCCCTACCAGGAAGCGTAGCTAAGATTTGCTTCTGCGTCCTTCCTGATCAAAATTTGCAACCTGGTCCGTCTTGATCCGACGAGCTGTACTGTACCTCAATTTGCATGATAACTCTAGCCTCTACCTTATCCGACTTGTCGGTAAACCATTTAGCCGAAGTAATTAATTTTCTGCACACTGTTGTAACATAAGCTTTCTTGCAGTTTAATTAATATGACGGAAGCATCATGTATTCACGGTAACTACTTATCGACTGATGTCATCTTATCATAGACACGAACGATTATCGCCTGTCAGTGAATAAAGTTTTACTATTTAAACGACGATCAGCACGGAACCGAACCCCGACCTGGAACTAACGTTAGTATACTACTGTCTTCCAAGATCTCTTGCTTCGAATTTACCGAAATTGCTTCTTCCTTGAAGTTCTTTGTTTTTCTACTTACTGAAAAAAGACCAGAAGGTCTTCGAGATAAATAACGATGAACAAAGCATCATTATCTCGATCCAAATATTACATGCAAAGATTTGTACTTAACGGAGTTGGTCCGAATTCTCTCAGCACTACCTCTAATTTCTTTCTCCAGCATTTCGCAGGTCGTATACAGATTCCTTCCATACAGAAATTTTCCAAAATATTGTTTACCTTTATTTCAAACTTCCTAGTATTACTTTCCATTTAAATGATGATTTTCAGAGCTTCTCCAATGAAATTCGGGGTTCACCTGTGACATGTTCTCACACTCTAAGAACATGCAATTTTTATTCTAAAGAGTAATCAGGAGAAGAAATGAAGATACCTTCGCCACTTTCAATATAAGCTCGGATTTATTTATCCTTGAATTTTTATAAATGCCTATCTCTCTCTATCTCTATTTTTGAAATTATTATAAATCAAATTGACTCTCTGGTCTTTTATTTTCCAATATATATTTTATTTTATCTGAATGCGCACAGGCTACTCGTTAGGAAAAACGAAGGCTAAAATTGAAGCTACAATTCGTAAGTGTAGAGGAAATTAATCTACTCGAGACACTTTAGAAGTTGCAGGCAAATACAGTGCTTTAACTTGATCGTGAGTATACAATTCCCACGTCCGTTCTCAGTCACAGTAGATTTGCGCTTTGAGAAGCTAAGGGTAGTTTGAGCTCAAGCTCAACACACTAGCACCTTAGTGTTTTCTAGCTCCTTCCAAGTCTTTCAGCGAGTAGGCTATGCCTAACCCTTTAAAATTCTTAACTAACGAGAGAGAGTGCCGCTATTCTGACCACTTACATCAGAGTAAGACGGTATAACCACCTAGTCCATGCGTAATGTGCCAGAATATAGTTTGACTACCACCGGTTTCTAAGAGTGGAACTATTAGATCTTGTGACCAGTTCAAACTTGGCCCACCGTAGCTCGCCAGCGAGCCCCCCAGTGCCATTTCAGACTCAGCATCCTCTTTTTAAAGGGATGTTTTCCGCGTACACCCCCGCGTTTCCCTGAAAAGTGTGAGAGCTACGATTCTGCGACTGCGCGCTGCGTGGCGCCTAGATGCTGGGCCTGAGAATCAGCCTAGTATTTCGGTTTGCTTATTGTAAGGGGATAAAGAGTTATTTACACATGTATACTTTATTGTCAATCACATAATATAACTACGCAGTTTTGACGTTCAATTATTTGATCAACATTCCATATTCAGTTGCAAGTGATACCAATGATTAAATGGATCTTAGACGAGCTCCTAAAGCAAATATTTTCACTTTTAACTAATTTCAGCTCCTTTATTTTAAAATAATTGTTAATCATTCATTCCTTTCTGTTGTAGCTGGCCCTAAATCCAGCTTCTAATCTCGCGCCTGTCATGGATTTCTTCATTTTTTCTAAATCCCTTCAAGTTTATTCTTTAATGAGGAAATGGGATCTCCAAAAGCGAGAATCAAATTGCGATGAAGATTAGTTACATTTAAAATTCCTGGTTTATTTATAAATCTTTTACGATTTCTAGTGCGGGCAAAAAGCTAAATAATTTCCCCTACAATCAGAATGACTAAGGATCAAAGTCGCAATGATTTTACAAACTAAACTCTATTCTGTTCAAATCTTTGTGCTATATTTGCCATTTCAGAATCTTGTCTCATTTTCCTGACAAATTTTAATATAATTAATCTGAAAAGGAGCTTTGTGGTTTTTTGGTATAGTAATTCTTCTAAATCTTCTTGAATGAGTTCCCAAATGAAAAGGGGTTGCGCAAGAATTAGAGAATTTTTCCCCGATTCTACTCCAATTCATTAAAACCATGAGAGGTCTAGAGCGCAAGGAAAGGTATACAAGTTTTTAGTTCTAAATTAATTTTACCATGATTTCCCTTCGGAGGTTTAAAAGTTGACCTTTGATATCCTAGTCTTTCTTCTCATGCCTATTACCTGTAGTCAAGAGCTAAACGAGGTTTCTCTTTTCATGATTGGCGCTGAATGTCAGGCTGTGGACACTCAATGCTTTCTAGATGATGGACGATTCACACATTATCTTTTCTTAAGAAAGCCAGAACCTATTATACTTCTCCATGCACCCGCACCTCAATCTCGCTATAAGTTCCTGACTTCCTTTCTCTCCTTTCTTACACAAATATTGCGCTCTCTCCATTGACATAATCTACACATAGTTTCCGTTATACCTTGACTCTCTTATTCTCTCATCTCATTCTGCCCTCTCTTTCTCCATGCCTTTTTTTGAATCAACTCATATACCTTCCTTCCTTCCTCGTGCATTCTGCTAACTTCATCATTTTTTAATCCATTCGTTCTAAAATACTTTTCTCTTTACACCTCCATCTTTGCACCACTATGTCTGCTCTCCTTCTCCCACCAACACTCCCTAACAAATTTACGTCCCCCCTCTTCCGAAAATTTCTCCTCATATTTACACGCTCGACTCCCTGTTATAATCCCTAAACTCTTTCTTGCTGTCTCCCTCCTGACAATATAGTTCGGCGTATTCCTTGCCAACTCCAGTATCCACTTTACATACCCCTCCTGTACCCTATTTACCTCCTCACTTCCCTTCCAACCCGACACCTCCACTCCGTAAAATAAGACACTCATCACTAGCGAATCAAGCAATTTAATTCTCCTTTCAAAATCATCTGCGAACAATCTCTTCCCCAGCCCCCACATCTGCCTCATCACCACATTTACCCTTCTCACTTTCTATTTTATATGACCATCCACTGCCTCATTTCTCCGAAACAGAAAGCCCAGGTACACAAACTCTTTCACCTCCTGTACCGCTTTTCCCTTCCACTTTCAATCCACTCCCCCATCTCTCCCACCTCCTTTCCTAAACACCATAACCTTCTATTTTTTGACAGACCTACCTCTGGTCCGTACAAATACACAGGGCCAATAGGGGGTCAACTTCTAACTTGTGAGACCCTCGATGTTGTAAAGTTTAAACAAGTTGAGTGTGACTCACCTGAGATTGAGCCCACTGATCTCAGCTCAGATCAAAGGTTTCTTTATGAGATATCAGATGCCATATGGTTCGGAGCATGCTCTCCTGAGCTGGCCTGCCGGAAGATAGGCCCCGTCAACATGGATCGCTGGCTAATAACTGCAAATAGAATTCTGAAATTATACATATCAACAAAAAGAACCACAAACAAACTGCAAGTATTAGTTGAATACTTACTCACAGTATACGTAACTCAGTGGTTCCACATCAGGCGGGATTAGTGTATCGCTGATGTGAGTCGGCACTTTTCCAAGCAATCAAATTGTCAAGGTTTCTTCCTCTGAAGTACCGAAATGTGGTAAACACATCCATTCAGGCAAACGGCTTCTCTGCCATGCCAGAAAATATACTTCTTGGAATGGTAACCGACTCTAGGCTTACCGTTCGCCAAGACGCACTCACCAAAATCCTGGAAGCAAAACATAAGCAACAGAGAACTGTTAGATACAATATTGTGCCGAAAATTAATTTTGGGGCTAATGATTACACAGAAATGATTGATTGGGAACAGACAGATGTTGCACTTACCGTACCTCCAGTTTTAATTCCTATAACAGAGGATGAACTTACCGCTAAGCTATCTATGGCCTATGGCTTGGTACCAGAGTGGGACTTTACATCTTTCCCTTGACACACAGTAGCGGTGGAAAGAACTGTTAGACTGGTAACAGAGGTGTCCAGCCAAAGCATCGGTCCCGAGGCTCAGGACCAACAGATACGCTCCACACTTCTTCCTCGAAAGATTGTCAACTTATTTCACACTAAGAAAGACTTTGTGGGTGTAATTAATGACTCTGAGACTTAAATAAGCACGTTCTGCATATAGTTGGTTGGTTGAATAGGGCGTGGGTTTAACCCAATATGCAGCCACCTCCACGTGGTGGGCTCTGGGTCACCAGAAGTAGTAGAACTCAGTGAGCTAGAAGGTGCACAAGTACGAGGGTAGTTCAATAAGTACTTAGAATGAAGTATAAAAACAATTTTTTTTTGGTAAATTTTTTTTTATTTTTCAACATAATCTCCTTGGAGCTCTATACACTTGGTCAATCGCTTTTCAAG
>NC_046660.1:3450528-3453907 GCF_010883055.1 Belonocnema kinseyi | reverse complement strand
ACCATAGAGGAAAATTGTTAACCATTTAATAGAAATAGAAATTATAATAATATATAATAATGATTGCATTATTATTCATTTTTAATATTTTTAAGTGTTATTCATATAAATAATTTATTTAGAATTTAGATGCACATTTGTTTCAAAAATATTTTACTCTCGTAACAATATATCTACATTTTTATCAATATTCTAGTTTATAAAAATTTTGAGAAATAAAAAAACTGTTTATCATTTTTTTATTCTTTAATATGGGGATAATTCTGAATTGAAATAATTGTATAGAATTTAAAAAAAAGGGACGTGAGAGGTGAAATAGGGCAAAAAACTGAAATTTTAGGGCGGTAAGCGGCAGCAGCCTTAAGTGACATCTGTGGGCGGCAGTGAGTACTTTTGTGTATGGATAGGTTACAGTTACCGATGGACGAGCGGGAGGTGGGCAGCGAGAGTACTGGCAGTGCTGGTAGTGAAGTAGACGGGGAGGAAATTTCCAGAGGGACACGAAGGCCAGTTGTACGTGGCCCGGTGTCAAGTGGCGTGACAGGGAGGGGGAAGAATCGGAGCAGAATAAGCGATCAGGCAAGGGAGAGAGCGTACAGTGCAAGTAAAGGGGGGGGGGATCTCTTGAAGACGAAAAGGGAAAGAAAAAAGGGTCCGGAGAAAAGCGCGCTAGAGAGTTCCTTTCAAAAAACCGTACGAACACTTAGGTCACCCCCCCCAAATAGAGGGGCAGGCGGAGAAGGAGGCTATCGCAGTGCTAATAGGCGATATCAGAGGGTTAAGGGAGGACGTAAGGGGGGCTATGAAACAGATGGAAAGTATGAGGGAGGACCTGAGGGTAAGAGGTGAGAGATGGGAAAAGAAAGTAAAAGAGCTGAGGGGAAGTTGCAGAGGGAGTTGGTGTCGGTAAGATAGGAAAAAGTGGATAAGATAAAGGAGATGGAAGAAGATATAATGATGTAGAAGGATATAGCGAAAAAAGGCTGTAGAAGGTGGAGGGCATGTTGGGAATGCAAGCAGTGGAGAGAGGCGAGGGTGAGAAGCAAGGTATTTGGAAGAAAGTGAAGATCATGATAGAAGAAACAGTGGGAGAGCGTAGGAATAAATAAAAGGAAATAGCGGATAGGAAAAGAATAAGGGCAATGGAGTTGAGAATGGAGAGAAAAGAGAAGGCTGATAGGAGAAATGATATAGTGATAAGAGGACTGAAGTTCAAGAGAGAGGAAGAAAGGGACGGGTGGAAGCACTGCTGCAGAGCATAGGGTGGGTTAAAGGCAAAGTAGGGAAAGTTAGGATGGAGGGGAGAAAGGAGAATGAAGTGGCAGTGATGGAATTGGAGAGCTGGTAAGAAAAATGGTAGGAAATGCGTAACAAGGATACGATAAAGGACAATAAGGCTTTTATCGATCAAGATTTGACGAGCAAGGAAATGAAGGTTTAGAGAATGCTAAATGACAGGGCTAGGCAGGAGAGGAGCGAAGGGAGAGCAGTGAAGGTAGGGTATCAGAAATAAAAATATACGAGAAAATGTGGGTATGGGATGAAGAGAAGGAGGTGTTGAAGGAAGTGCAGGGGAATTTGTTTCGGGGGAAGTAGGGGAGGTGGGAGTAAAGCAGGGTGGAGTAACGTTAAATGTGTTTTACTGCAACGTAGCAGGGCTAAAGAAGAAAGATGAAAATTTCTGGAGGTATATTCAGGAATTTGATGTAATTGGACTGGTTGAGACATGGGTAGAGAGAAAGGAATGATATAGAGTATAGCGAAAGGTGCCGGGAGGGTATAGATGGAGGCTACAGTAGGCGGTCAAAGTAAAAAGGAAAGGAAGGGCTCCAGGAAGGGGAGAGCTTCAAAGAAAATCGAAGGATAAAATAATAAATAAAGAGGAGGAGATTTTAAGAGACTGCATGAAGGATAGAGGGTGGGCGGTGGCGAATGGTATGGTAAAAGAGGACGAAGAGGGAGAATGCACGTATCTGAGTAAGATGGGTGTATCGGTGATAGACTACGTTATTATGAATATGCCAGTGTTTGAGGAGATAGGGGGAGGCTGGCGAAAGGCAGGGTGGGGAAGAAGGTTCGTTAGGGGAGCGGGTTTCATGGACGAGAGAGGCGATAGAGAAGAGAAGAGAAAGGAGTGCGTAGAAATCAGAAAAAAGTTTAGGGCGACGTGTCAGAAGAAAGAGCAGGAAAAAGAAAGAGAGCTGGAAGAGGAGTTGAGAAGTGTTAAGACAGAAGGGGACGTGTGGGAGATAATTAATAGGTTTAGGAAACGTAGGGTGGGGATAAGTGAGAACATAGGGAGCGACGAATGGAGAAAATTATTTAGGATTCATTTCAGGGGTCAGATACTCGAAAGAGAGATGAGGGGATTGGTAAAAAAAGAAAGTTAGATGAAGAGGAACTTAACGACGAGGAAATAGAGAAGCAGATAAGGTAGTTTAAAAAATAAAAGGCAGCAGGGATTGATGGGATAGAGAACGACGCGTGGCTGTTTGGCACACACGATGTAAGGAAGAGGCTGAAGGGGGTAGTGCAAAAAGTATGGAGGGGGAGGAATTCCCAAGAGGGTGGATAGAGGAGTTGACCGTACCACTGTATAAGAAAGGGGATAGGGAGAGGCAGAAAAATTATAAAGGAATTACGCTCATGAATACTGCGTACAAAATATACGAAATGGTGTTAGCAGATATGCTGCGAAAGGATGTTGAGGGGACAGGAATGTTGCTGGAGACGCAGGCTGGACGCCTGGATGCGGAAACGTGTACCAGTCCAATCTGAAACTCAGCGCACTTTGAAATCATGAAATCAGATAATATCTTCAGTCTATTCTTTGAGGGTGAAATCTCGAAATTTCACTAAAAAGCACTAAAATATAAGGTTTTGAAAAAATAGGCTTAAAAACGATATCGATGCCTTCCAAGGGTGACTTTACAATGAAAAGTCATCAGAAGGTACTTAGAGGTCCGTACCAAATCGCTAAAGTCACCCATGCCAATCCTCATGGAGGGGAAAGGGGTCCAAATTGTGTATTTTCGAGGAAAACGCTTAAATCCGAGGGTAGTTCAATAAGTCCTTAGAATGACCAACAGATGGCGCGCAAATCGCTCCAAATCATCTGTTTTCAGTCAACACCACTCCCGACTAGATATATGGTGCAGTCACAGTCCACATCTTCTGAGTTTACGTGTTTTTATAACCAATTTTCATTTAAAGGGTTTAACTCCATATGAGATAAAAAATGAATTGGACTCAGTTCATGGCACATGTGCCCCTGCCATAGCAACGGTTTATAACTGGGTAAATGAATTTAAGCGTGGTCGTACATCAATAAATGACGAACCACGTTCAGGAAGGCCCGTAGAAGCAAGTACTCCCGAAA
>NC_046660.1:3440132-3450428 GCF_010883055.1 Belonocnema kinseyi | reverse complement strand
TGTACCTATCCATCGTAAATTTTCAAGCTTATTTAATACTCCAACTTTCATCAATCAACTTTCATCAAGCACGACCTCTGTGCGTGGCATTTTCTGTGCTGCCTTGGAGTCGAAGTATAAAATTTTAGAAAATCCAGAATTGTTTTTTTAATCTTACCACGTGCTGTATTTTCTTCAGCAGATAAAAATAATATATGTTTAGCACTACTAGACGTGGAATTTCATAGGCTTTTAAACTGTTTTTTTTTAAATTCCCTACGTTTTTTTCGCTGAGATATCGTGGTTCAAAGCCAGCAGTGATTTTTAATAGTGCTTGTGTCAATCGATCTGATAATTTGTTACAGTAGTATATACTCCATCTAGCGCATACTTCGATCACGAAGATAAGATCATTCATAACGTCACATTCCTCCCAGATAGTTTTCAGATAATTAACTTCAAAAAGTATATAAGATGAAGATAGCAATAAAATCTAACAGAAAATCATAAATAATTATTCAAATTATTTACGTATTTCTATTTGTTATTTCATTGCTTCATTAAAAAAATGTGGTTCACGAAGACATTGAAGATCGTATAAACTAGGGTGATCAGTCGTGACCTGCTTGTGACCGCATCTCTGTTTTCACGGAAAAATATGTTAAATCTCACCATTTTGATCGAACGACAGAATTTACCTTTTTAAAAAAAATTGTCATGGGGGCTTTATATTTCACCCTCTCTGTTTGTATGTATTCAGACCAGGAAAAAGAGATAGCTAGCAGTCCAGTTCTATATGTCAATGGCGCACACACGTTATGATTATACCCAGCAAAAACATTCTGTAACTGTTCCAGATCAAAAAAGGAACTGTTTTCTATAACATTTGTTACAAGATGGTGACAGAACTGTTCTTGAACAAAAAGGTATCAGTGTTATAGAACACTGTGATGAAATTGTGGACGAACTATTCTAGGTCAAAAAGAAAACCGTGTTCTAGAACAATGTGACAAAATTGTGACAGAACTGTTCCCAGACTGTGTGATAGCACTGTTCTGTAACATTTGCTATGGAATTGTTCTAGAAAAAACCGATCAAAGGCGCTCTATAATACATATGTGTTTCAAGTTCATTCTAGAACTGTATCGTAACAGTGTTATACCGAAGTTCTAGAACCCTGTTACAAGTGTGGTCTACAACGAATTAGGAACAAAGATTAGTTCGCCAACACTATGTGCGAGCTGACCCTTGCAAATATCTCTTATGGGAATATCTCAGACGTATAATTTTTGTTAGTCGGGACTGCGTATGCGCTATCCTGGATCAAAATATATCCATGGGGATATCAATATTTCCGCCTCGAAGGATATTCCGATGAGTTTTCCCTGGAATAAACCGGGACATAAATGAGTTCTGATTGTATATCCCAGGATATCATATTGCTGTGAAGGATACATAACACTTTTATATTTGATAAATAACAGTTCTAGAAGTGTTATAGAAATGTTACAGATCGGTTGTCATAGCTTTTTAGAACTGTTACAGAATTGTTCTAGCGAATGGGTGATGACATAGTTACTGGCGTTTGCGTAACTTGTTACTAACCTGTTCTAGGAAACGTTCTTTTGTGTTTTTGAACAGTTACAGATCTGTTCTATAACCACGTTTGCTGGGTAGGCTTTTTTTGTTTGTTGACATGCACGTTCTCAAAAATCGCTTAATACTCTGTATTGAAATACTTCAAAATCTAGTGCCGAGTGCCTCGATCTTCTCGTCATGTTGAAGTCGAAGAGGAAATATCATATCAGTGAAGAACTAAAGCGGCTACAAAAATACAAATGCTTTAGTAAAACCGCCGACAGTAGTGTTGTAAAATGTAACCTTTGCAACTCGAATCTCACTATCAGTAATGGTGGTACAAATTCTCTGTCTCTTCAGACTTTTAAATTTCAGTGCTTGACTGACTTCATATATCTTTTTGCTATCGCTCCAAGCGCGGACGCAAGGTGAAGGTCAAGGGTTTTAAAATTTAAACTCACTTTAGAAAAACAAACTGAAGTCATCAATATTATCGACGATATGGTTGGAGCATTACGTGATCGAATCGAAAATGACTTTTGCCCTTATTCGTGAAAAACATTTTATTGAAGCTGCAAGCGGATGGCAACAGTAAAGAGTGTGCGAATTTTATTAAAAAAACCATGTGGGTTTACGAGAAGGCTGAAGCTTAGTTGCTTAAATAGACTGCTTTTTTATGGTCCTTAAGCTTCTATCAGAACCTGATCTAACCTTTCAAAGAGCTTACAAGCTGGTTCTTGACATGGAAGTCGTGAAGCAGCATAATTCGTCAAAGAATCAATTGATGTCTCCATGCGAATTGCCATTCTTCAAGTGTGGGAAGCATGGGCATATATCCAAGTGCTCCAAGTCATCAACATCTTCGTGAGAGTTCAACGTCATCGATACAATGGTAAGCGACGACGAAGGTATTATTGACTCTGTTGATGGTGGCGAAGTTCTGTATGCAACTCTTTTGTTAAAGGAATTTTTTAAAGTCAAGTTTAAGGCTGATTCGGGATCAGCCTATACGTTGTTACATTGGCAGAACTACGTCAAATGTTGTAGAATTGACCATTATTGGGATAAATTATCTTTAAACACAATGAAATTGGGCGTCGCTAACGGTTCTCTTTGAATAGTTCGCGGTAACCTTTAAAACTTCATGCTGCTTGTTACCGACAACACCCTAAAAAGGCCTCTTTCAGGTCGCGATTCGCTTGATCTTTTCAATCCGGGATAAAGAAAGTCTCTGATTCACAAAGACTCTGATTCAATTGATAATGTCAATGTAACGTCTAGCGTAGAATCTTCTGGTCTTGTGTGAAATAAAAATCGAGCGTATGATTTTGCATACGCCTTTCGCGACTCTGTCAAAAAAGAATGATAATTAAAATATCTTCAATAAATAATGTGAAGATATTTTCAATAAATTTCAGGGATGCAGTCTTTTTTTGTAAGATCGATCTGACTAATTTCTATCTACAGCTTCACGTAGCTAAGTCGCCAAAGCCTTTATTCACACTAAATACATATTTTGGTATTTTTTTCTTCAACCCTTTACTATTTGGTATTAGCTCGGCACCTTTAATTTTCCAAAATGTGCGAGAAGAAGTGTCTTAGGGTTTAAACAAGACTGCTGCGTATTTGGATGACATTCTGGTGGGTGGGAATGACAAAAATAAGTGTACTGAAAATTTGTGGAAAGTGTTACAGCGTCTTGAATTCTCTAGTGTGAAGATAAAACTTTCCAAATACCAGTTTTTGCTTCAAGGCATCGATTTTTTCGGTATAAGCTCGACGGGAAGGGATTACATCCCAGCACCGAAAAGGTCAAAGAAATTAAGTCGCCGCCGCTGCCTAAGAATGTTTCGGACCTGCTGTTGTTTTTGGGCTTCCTTAAATACTACTAAAAATTCTTCCCAATGTCATCCAGCATGTTGGAAACTTTACGGTGTTTAACTTGTAAGGATAAAATTTGGTATTGGACTGGTAAGTATCAGGTGACTCTTGAGATAGCTAAGAACACAATGTCGGAAAAGGCGGCTTTAATTTTGTATAACCCGGCGTTGAGAATTATGGCTGCGACTGATGCTATTTCATATAGTGTAGGGGCCGTTTTCAGTCACATAATTCATTCGGTCGAAATACCTATTGCATTTTTAATCATAGAAAGAGTATTCCACAGTTGACCGCTGCCAGATTGCAACGCTGGGCGATAATTCTATCAGCTAATGTCCATGATATTAAACATCGTAAAGGATCATCCATCGGTCGTGCGGATGCACTGTCATGCATGTCGCTCTCAAATGATCGTACGAAAATCCAGTTTACTAATGTTTCAGTCGCTGATGATTCGGAGAATCGGCTGTTATCCTTTTACATGATCGCGTTGGCTACCCTGGAAGATCCTATTTTGTCATTCGTTAAGGGGTACCTTGAGAATATTGTGTATTGAGAGTATTGTGAGGTGTAAAATTCTTTTAAGATCATCTGTGTAGTGGGTGGGCATTGAAGATGATATAACTCGACAGATAAAATCGTGCATGGCTTGTCAAATAGCTTCAAATGACTCCTCTCAGAAGGTCTTAATTCCTATGCCTAAGTCGGTCCAGCCATGGGTGCGTGGGCACTTAGATCTTATGGAAATTTAAAGCTTTTGATTTTGGTCGATGATACAAGCAAATCGGTAGAAGTTTGGATTGTCGCTCAAGCAACGGCTAAAAAATTCTTAGAGTTGTTTTCTTATTGTTTTGCAAGATTTGGTCTGCTTCGCATTGTTTACAGCGTTAATCGTTCACCTTTCAATTCAGTTGAATTTAAATGATATTTTACTGAACGTAATTTAAAGTTTGCCAAATCTCCTCCTTACTATCCGAACTCAAATTGTCTCGCAGAGTGTGGGGTTCAAACGTTTAAGAAAATGTAACTATGTGACGTTGTTGCGTAGTATAAACCTTCGAAAATATCTTCCAATGAAAAATTAACGAGTTGTTTGGCGTCGTATGGAACTACGCCTTGTACCCTGAAAAAAATGTCTCCGGCGGAAATGATGTTTTAATTTCATGCTAGAACGCCTATGTCAATACTATCGCCAAAGGATAACGTCAATTTTTACCAAACTAAGCTTGAAAGAGAGATTAACAATTTTAAGATAAGTGGAAAAGTTTTAGTTAAAAGTGATAATATCAGAAGAAAAATTAAGTGGTTGTCTGGTAGAGTGAGGGAGCATTTGAACGGATTCAAACTGTTTTTTTGTTTGTTCGATTTCTCAATATAACTACAGGTCAACAGTTGTGTATAAGTTCAGAACTTTTAATTAAAATGAAAGATCGAAATGTACATTGGTTTAAATTAAAAAATAAATTATGATTCTTTGACATCTGAATAATTTTCTTTTTATTAAATCGTAGGAGTGCTCACCTCATAATATCTGTATAGATTAGGGCCTAACTGTTTTTGTTAAACCTCAATAGATAAATATCTGTGTCAGATGTCTGTCCGGAAACTGTCGGGCGGTCAAATATTTTTAACTGAAAGAACGCAACTGCTCCACAAAATATTATATTTGGGTAAAAAACCGATCTGTTAATGTATTCAGTCTAAAGCGTCCATACTACACTGTCAAAAAAAGGCCCAAAAGATAGCTCAGAATCAGGGCATGTTAATCCGATGAAGTAATTTTAAAATTAATTATTCAATTACACTTATGCCAGAAAAGTTTCATGTGATATGAAATAAAGGTTCTGGTAAGTAAAACGAAGCCTGAGAATGTACATATTTTTTACGATAAAATAATATTTCTCCTAAAATATTTGTGTCAGAAAATAAGAAGCAACCTTTTTGATCTGTATAGAAGAAGGCAGACGCATGCATTGGGTAAATTCGAAGCATTCAGAACGATAAGGCATTAAGTTTCTATTGTATTTACCAGTTAATTAAGATATTTCGATTCTACTTTGTATCACAAATATATTGTATCTTATTTTTTACATTTAAAACAAATTAAATGGTTGGTTTTCACGATTTTTTGCTACAATTATTGTCTTAAAATTCTTTAAAATTGGGCGATGTATGCCTAAGGGAGTTTCCGCGATTTCTTCTGCGCTCATTACTTTAACTCCGCCGCTGTTCATGTTTATTTTTGCGCGTTTTTGAAAGCTACTTATTGATGTAAAAATTCCACGAAGATATTTATGCCCCTCCAATATTGCCAATACATCACCATTGGACGTTGATAATACCAGTTTTTCTGAAGTTGGCATGGGCTCGGAGGCATGCCAGTTTCCTCTCAAAAAAATTGGTTTATCAGGAGGAAAACTGTATTTTCGAATTTCGAATTGACGGTTCGGATTCAAGTTGGGAATAAGGCGAAGAAACTTAACCTGTTCGATTTTAAATCCAAGCACGCGAAAAGAAGAATACCGATGGGCTAGAGACCTGGACCTGGAACGAAGAGAGGGTTCGGCAGCAGAAGAAAGCCTGACTGGAGAATGTGTACAATGATGTTTGGCTGGAGGAAGACAACTTTCAGGTGACGAAAATATGTCTGCCAAATAAGACGATCTGTTACGAGGAACACCAGGAATAGGCTCGCCGTTTGGTAAACAGTCGAATTGTGAACTCCAATCTGCAAGAAGAAACAAGGGACTAAATTTTCCTCGCATATTCTCTTTTTGCAAATTTTTCCTGATTTTATATTATTTTACAGGACACTTTTCTGGAACATATCTTCTCTTCCAATGAGAGATCGACATTTCTAACTTCTTTTTTAGATATCAGTTTGTGACAGGAGAATGAGTCGTGTTTATTGTGAAAAAAATATTTTTGCCTTGACTGTAATATTTTTTCAACTTGTCTCCAACTTTGATGTTCCATCTTTCCACAAAAATCTTTAAAAAGTGTGTTCATAGAGTCGCGCGTCAGTGAATCGCTGCGAGGTTAAGGTGGTCGTGAGGATAGCCATTTGCGTCTATGAAATGAAAACAGCTTATATTTGACACGTTAAAAAATTCTAGTCCTAAAGTAATACGCCGATTCGTTAGAAAAGTAATTTTTAATTATATTCTTTTAAGAAGTCGCTTGTTAAAATTTGAGCTTGTAATCGGTGGACAAAATGTTGTGCTCATCATATCATATTAGTTAGGCAGTCTATACAGATACGGCATTTTTTGCCGTATTTTAATTTCGTTGTCCGGTATCTGGTCAGAGAAGAATGATTTGTTTAAAACTGCGCGAAAATAAAGATAGCGTTAAACAAACAACGGTCTGGAAAAAAATCAGCAATTCTGAGTCCCATTACGTGTTTCGGTCACCAAATGATTCCCAACGCCTCTTAGAACCTGCAGTTTCTGTTAGTGACAGAGGAAAATCACTGCCATCAAAAAATTGCACAAGTGTCACAAACCTATCCACTCGTATAAAGCACACAGAAAATCAATTATTATTAACAATCAATACGGACATTGCTTCCATAATAATTTTTGTATTAAAAAACAACTGTTTCACTTTTTCTTGAAAAAAGTACTCATGATTGAAGCTTACACAACAGTGAAAATCTAAATTTTGTGCTCATGAAAATAAATGATTATTTTATTTACATACAATAGTATTTTTTGTTAATGATTATCTACTGTATGTTAATTGTCGACCATAAGGTGTTTTTTCCAACTTAAAATAATGAATGCAATAATATAGTATTCACCATAAAAATTCAGACTGACTGCGAAGGATAAGACTAGAGTAGAGATAATCCTCATATTTTCTAATAAGAGAAAAAACTTATGACTATATTAATGAAGACCGGGGTCCCAATGTAAGTTATGAATATTCGAGTTCTTTATCACATTATATGATACATATATTCTATACTCGTTATCACTTACATTGTGGACGTCAAGTTTGTTTTCACATATTTACATTTCATTTGTCTGATTCAAAAAATAAAGCGTTTTTACTAAGTTCGCTGAAACTGATATCACAATTTACATTATCTTTTCGTTCAAAGCAAATCCGTTCTTAACGCGAAAATTTATATATTGGCCAGAATGGCGCACCATTTGAAGCTTTAAAAAATTAGTATACGTTCTAAAAGAATATATCAGCGATAGCTATATAATCAAATGATTTAATTTTTTCAATTAATTAAATTACTAATTAACAGTATTCATAATACTGAAGGATATGCAGTTCATTCGAAACGCATAATAGCATTATATGAAGAGTTCCTGCAAATAAAACCAAGAATCTAGCGACAAAATTGGGACAACCACCATAAAATGTCCCTATTGCAATATGAAAAAAGAAAAAAATTTTACTCCCAAAAAGAAAAAAAATGTCCCTTTCTTCTGGACAAAAATAAAAAAAGCGAAAAGAAAAATGAGAAGGCAACCAAGCAAATCCCCTTCCTTCCCTTTTTTATTTCTTTCGTATTTTTTTCGAAGTGATCTCTAAATTCGACAAACATGATCAGGGCGACTGAAAGGGTAGTCCTACTACGAGATAATGTAGGTAGAGGCATTTTAGATGTCCAGAAAATGTTTGGATCTAGAGATATACAGTTGCGAGCCAATTTTAGAAGCAATCGAGATGTTGCACTTTATAATACCATAAAACGTTAGATTAACGTGAAGGCGATACTGAGTCATCCGATATTTCGCTCAAAAATAGCTTGCTTCTATCAGAATCCCATACGAAAACATGCATATATTTATCGTAATGTGACTTCGGCTTCAGGCAATGTGCATGCAACATGCGCGAAATATGTTGAACATTTAAGAATCAGTATCGCACTGAAAGCAGCTCAAAAGACGGTTTTATAAAACACCTATCGCATTATAAGTAACTTCCTAGATCTTTAGGAACCAGGCGACTGGAAATCTATTGAATGCCAGATGTTAGCTCTAAGAAATCATTGAAAGGCGATTGATGTCATTTTAAACGATTGCGGCCGCAGTGTGTTTTTAGACCATTTTCCCCTGTAAGCTTTGTAATCGATACAAATTCTGGATTTCCGCGAAATACATTCGTAGTAAATTCGTATTAATTTCGGAGAAACTAAAATGGAGTTTTGGAATAGGAAATTAGGATAGAATGAACAGAAATTTCTGTAGCTACTCGTAAGAATAAAATTAGTTTTTTTGCGAGATGAAAAAAAACAGCTAGGTGAAATCAACGAGGACCGTCTGAAAAAGCATATTTTCCTGAGACGATTGAAATTGCCTAAAGAGCGCTGGAGCTTAATTTGAAATCTCTAATTGGAGAACCATCTGATGTGACACTGGTTTAGTCAACATAGACAGACCTAAGTGCGATGATGATTCCGGGGGGTCAAACCCAACATTAAAGTGACGACGAGCTGAATTATCGGGAGCTGCTAGGAAGAGGTTAACACGCCAATCGATAAATGACAAGGACGCAACAACCACCTTAATGAGGACTTCGAAGAGATTTTTGTACAAATACATTTTTAAAAAAACTCCTATAACCAGGCCCTTCAGGGCCACCTGAAAATGACAATCTTTAGCAAATTATTGCCAACCAAATAACTCGATATCGACCAGGTTAAAGCAATTGAAAAGGCATTAGAGAAGTAAATTTATGCGTGCAACTTTTAGAAGTAATTCCAAGATTTAAAGGTTGCTGCTTCAAGAATAATGTTTTTATGTTTATCTTTTCGAATAAAGTGTCCCGAACTTAACTTATGGATTCTGTGGACGGGTTAAAACTTCAGAGGGATGCTGTCATTGAAGCGATCGACAGCAGTGACCTCTTATGACCTTCAAGGTAGATGGCTTAGAATCATGGTGTATTCAGGGAACCCACAGCAGCACTTATGAAGATGAAAGCTTGAGAGTCCTACTTTCAATCTGTATTTTCTATAATTCAACCTTCACCACGCTAAAGGAGCCTCTGCTATTTTAAGAAGGCGTTTGACAGCGGAAGAAATGGTTTTTGTCTTAATACGAGAACTTTGACCGTAAAAAACAAAACTTAGAATCTTTATTAACAATAACAGATAAGTAATTCAGGACAGTTTTGTATTTCAGCAGTGTTTCATGTCACATGTGATTTTGAATTTATCAAAGAACCAAGGTTTTGTCCTAAAGACTTGGTCGCAATAAAGGTCAAACATCATTTAGGAGGCAGTGTCCAAACTATGGTAGTTTGCTCAGTGTACCTACTATTCACCTCACAGGATTCAAAGGCATCTGAGAAGTGAAAAAATCTGGTTGATTACTGAGGTGTTAAAGGATGGGCATTGATCAACAAATGTGATGCTAACGCATATTCATCGATTTGGGATAGCTGGGTCACGAAACTACCTTTGTGACAACTAATTGATTTGTTTAAGGTAATTGATTTTAATTTATGTTCGAGAAGCATTAGCGATGACAAATATGTTTCACTTGGATAGTTTATAGATCTAATTCTGAAAGGTGTAGGAACCCCACAGCTAATCTAAAGGCATTATTATTACCTTCGGATTACAGAGCGCAAACAACTTTTGAAATTCTTTAACCACTACTAGGGCGACACTTCCCGGGTTCGGAGTTACATTATATGAATGAGGGGGCAACTATTGAGTTATGCTCATCAGAAGTATAAACTTTAAAAACCTGAATTAAATATTGGAAAGCCGCGAGTCAGTTTGATATTCATTTACATACGAGGGTGGATTGATAAGTTTCCGGCCTGACCAAGAGATGGCGCCACTAGGCCTACCTTGAGGTGGCGTTCTATAGTACCATCCTTAGATAG
>NC_046660.1:3384526-3440032 GCF_010883055.1 Belonocnema kinseyi | reverse complement strand
AATGAAGAAGTAATCGAAGCTGTAAATGGGTATTTTGAGGAGCTTGACGAATCATTCTATAGAGATGGTATTACTAGACTAGAACACCGCTATGAGAAATGTTTCAGCTTTGGAGGAGATTATGTTGAGAAATAAAAAAAAAAATTCTTAAAAACATTGTTTTTCTTGGTCAGGCCGGAAACTTATCAATCCACCCTCGTATCAGACGGGTAGTTAAAGCAGCCAAAGCATTTCAAGCAGAAGACGACCATTAAATATTCTCTGCAATAATTTAAGAAGAATTTCAGTCCTTGGTGGGTTTATTGTGCAGCATCTTACGAGCGTGATTATCAATGGGATACCCCTTGGTAGCATAAAGAAAGGTTAAAGCAATCTTTATTCCAAAGGCGGATAAGGATACTTATTTTAAAGTAACACTTTTCAAGCTGATTATTTTAACCTCGCTCATATTGAAAAAACTAGAAAAAATAGTAAATCTATAGAGAAAAGAGTAAATTACAATAAAAAACCTCTTTATAGGAATCAATTTGTTTCTCAAATAGACAGACTACCGTAGGAATTCTCTGTGCGTTTGTTTCCTGCGTTACAAATGCCATGCGGAAAAGTGAAGTATAGAATACTCGTTGAACTCACGTAACTAGGACTCAACGTAATGGAGCAATAGAGCAGAGAACGTACCTTGTCTGTTAATTTAGGCAAAACAAAGCTCATGAATTTTACCAGCACAAAACTTTCTAACCTTATAAAACTTAAATCTACTGTCGAAAATCAAAATATTCAAAATCTAAAACGTGTTCAGGAGTAATATTTTATCCTAAAGTAATCTCGAAACTTCTTGCTGACTCAGTGGTAAAGAAAGCTTGTATGACTTTCTGGGCCTGTAGATGTGAAATAGAAAAAATCATAGTGGCAACGATCTGGCTGCCAAGGACTAGAAAAATCAATACCATAAAATAATAAAAAATTCGCCAAAGTGTTTTCTGATTTACGATTTCTGGTGTTATGAAAATAACACTAACATCCGCTCTTGAGGTCATTTTTTTAATTAAATTAATCACGTCAAAAAACATTGTGCACAATTGTTGTTCTAAAAGTCGTTGAGATTGACACACGGGTGCCTGAATTGCATAGATGTAACCGTTGGACGATACCAATAAAAATTTTTCTTGAATTCATATGGGCGCAAGTACATTTAAGTACAAGTGCTGAATTTGTGTTTTTAAGAATTTCTTTTTGAATACGTTTGTAATTAGCGTGTTGGGCACTGCGCCTCATATACCACTGCGATCGACCGAAGCCGTTAAGACATTTCCACAGCTGACAACAAATCAAAAGTGTGCACCGTGCTTGTTTTAACGAAAGTGGAAGAAATGGATAAAACTGCGGTCTCCCTCACTGTTGTGGTTCTGGACTTCAGAGTTCCGCAGTGGTACTCCGAGAAAGTGTTCAAACTTGAAAATCGAAAATAGAACGGTCCTATTTTTCTAACGTATGGAGATAAAAGAGAAGTTTGTTGGACTTCGAAACAGACTGAGGTCCCACTGCAGTACGCGTTGCGTAACTGATTTCATTTTTCGAATGACAATGGATTCATTTTTAGGATACGAAAATCCTTCGAAGTCACATAGTCCGGTCTTTGGGTACAAATTTTGCGGGCCTCTGTTATTAATATTATTTAAATTATCGTGAAGCTCTTCTATAGCACCGATTTTGGGGCTGGGGGTGGGTAGGAACTAACTCATTATAGCCCGCTCCGCTTCTGTTTGTTCACGCCTGAGTGACAACCATAGACCTCGCGCACGCCATGCAGCTCCTGTTACACCTACATGCGGCGCGGCGTCGATTTTCAAAAGGGCTATAGAAGGGGGGCTATTGAAGAGTTTTATTGTAATTAACTGTTTGAATATTAAATAAAAAATAAAAATAACACTATTTTAAATTAAATATTTTAAATTTCGCGCCAAAGGTCGATAGTATGCGGCGCCGCCGCAACGTTGCCTTCGAAAGTAAAATTACATAATCTCATATATTTAAGCAAGGCAACACCTAATCAAAAAATTCAAGCGGATTAGTTCTGCTTTAATTTCTGTATCAGGTTATACCTTGCAATTGAAGGAATTTCATCAAGGCGCGATATTCCCGTTTTTAGATTCGCGGCAAATACGAGACAAACACTGTCTTTCAAAGCCTGTTAGAAACTAACCAATCGCTAGATTATAATCAATGTTTGCTTTTTCTACTTCTCTCACTCCAAGTTATTTAAAACTTATTAAGATTTGACTAAAATCTTGCTCTTTTTTGGTTAGGTCGAAAACCTTTAAATAATTAAATTCAATACTACTAGCTGTACCAGGAAAATTTCGTTATGATTTTTAAGCTGATAGGTGATTTTTGAAAAATCTTAAATCCAAATGCAAGAAATAAAATTTGGTAAATGTAAACAAAATAAATTAATATTGAGAGTTAGTGACATGATATGTATAGGATACCCGCTTTAATCCAGGAAATAAAATTTCCGTTCATTACCCGGATCGAAAACATTTATCACGGTCAATAAAATAAAAAAATTTGAACTCTCAAGCTAAATATTTTTCTTTTTGCAGTGGTAAAAAATAAACTACAAGTGGAAGTACTCGAAAAGAAACTCTTGAATTTTAAACTTTTAAAATTGAAGTATAAAAGTTTATTAATTCAAAAATTTTGTATTTATTCGCTCAATAATTTACACCTAGAAATGTAATGTACTAACACTTTTCAATTAAATTTTTGAAATAAAATTCAGATAATCTGCAAAATTTAGTGTTTTTAACATTTTTTAATTACTAAGTTCAAAGAGTCAGATTCAATGCTGAAAATATAAATGTACGTCATCATCTTCAATGCTCTAAATTAAAAAATCAAAATGAACTTTACAATTTTTAAAATTATATTATTTTCAATAATTTTAAGATAGAAGCGTTAAACATTAAAAAACTATTTTTTTAAAATAAATACTTTTTAGATTAGAAATTAAATTATTTGTATCTGAAATAGTGTAAACATACTTGAAAAGTTGAAAATTTTGTTTAAGAATTTTAAGAAATTTAGAAATTGTTTCAAATTTATTCAACTTTAAAATTATATTTGAAATTTTTTCAGTAATTCTGAATATCTTTTGAAATGAAAAGAATTTTTCCTATAATTTTTAGAAAATCATGCAAATTAAAAAAGTCCACCGAATCTATCAGATTTTTTTTTAACAATTTTGAGAATCTTTTAAATTCTTTTTGAGTATTTTTTCCCAATAATATTTCAAAATAATAAATTATTTAAAATTTTTCTAGGAATCTTACCATAATGTTTATATTCTTTCGAAGCAAAAATTGTGCTACGAGTAGCTGAAATATGTCGATACACACTTCGGTTAAAACATTTGAAATCATTTCAAGGTTAAAAATAATTTAGACTCTTTTCAAAACTTCTAAATAAGTACTTCTCTACTATTGGGGAAATCAGTGTCCAGGGCAAATTAAACATTTAATATAAAACGTTTTCTTGTAAATTGATAACACTTAATTAAATGACTTATTATATATTATTTGTAATTAAAAGTCTTGTTAAGTTTGAGTATTTTAAACTGAAACATATCTTACACGTAGCTTTCCAAAATTGAACGGAAAATTTAAAGTATTTATCTTCAAAATAATGTAATCGTTAATCCTAATCTCTACCGTAACTAACACTACAAAGAGTAAATAGAAAAACAAATTATATCTACATAGCTTTTATTAATTATATTACAGAAATAAATATAGCAATTTTTCGACTTGACCATGTACATTATCTCAGTAAAAGATAAATTCCACAATACGTAAGCTACCAAATACTAGACTGGTCTACTGCCCAGTGAGCACAAAATTTGGCGACGTCATTGCAACATCGTTACGACATGTTCACGACATCTTTACGACATCTTTACGACATCATGTGTCCATGTCATTTCGGTGTCTTTGCGATATCGTAAAGACATCGTCAGATCATACGAGTTATTTACGATATCGTAAAGACACCTTAACAGCATGGACATAGGATGTCATAAAGTTGTCGTAAAGATGTCGTAACAATGTCGTAAAGACGTCGCCAAACTTTGTGCCCACTGGGTGCAATTACTATATGACACTGAATTTCATATAAATTAGGGTATTAAACAGTTTTTTTAAACATCAGCCGTATTTTTAAACCACAACAATACTTTTCTTATTTTTATAGCACTTTACTAGTTTTAAAACAAATTTATTAAAGAAATACACCAGAGAAACAGTGCTCTCTGTGAAGGTTGACAGCAACTCATATTATTTTATCATACCTATAACAATGCTGCTGTCATACTTTATCTGAAATTTTTTGTCGAAAAGATTAGTTTTTTATACGTTTACACCACTAAGAGGTTAGGTTAATGCACAGGAAGAGATGGCTCATTCCGCCCCAGAACAGTGGCTCATTCCGCCCCATATGACATTTTTTAGTCAAATAAAAATTTCAGCTATTTCGGTTTTACAATTATATATAAATCTGTTCAAAACTTAAGATCTAATAAATAAGCTATCTAAATAACCAGTGGAAAAACATCTAATATGTGATTTTGCGTAATTCTTGAACTTTTTAAACAAATGCAAAATAACAGAATACAGGTCTTAAAATTTTTACTTTCGTTTTTCCCAGATTTATTCAACATTAAAAAAAAATTTTTCAAAAAATAAGTTTGATAATGTTTTTCCTGATATTAATGCAAAAAACATTTACAAAATAAATGATAACATACGAGAAAATTAAGTGAATCGTCTTACCCCCTATGCTTATCTCGCCCCACCCTACCCTACATTGAAAATCAGTCCCCTGGTGTATCACAAACTAAGAATCACAATCAAAGCTAAAGGTTTCACAATAAATTAAAAGAAAAGTGTCATTTATATTACAATTTTTAAATGGTGTGATAATGGAAGATGAATTTCTGTGGCACATATTTTTAAAATTTAATATTATATATTTAAAAACTTGAGCTTAATTTTGTGAATTAATAATACTTTATTAGCATTTGTGATAGCCTTCACGTTTGTGGAATTTCTCAGTCCCCTGGCGTCAGTCCCCTGTCGCAGAATGAGGCAGGGGACTGATGGAACTACCAGGGGACTAACAAAATATTAATTTCCAAGGGACCTGATGGTCAACAATGCATCCTACAAATAAAAAACAATTAACAAGAAAGTCAATCTTACAAAGAAAGAGAGAATAATCATCAATAGCTATCAGAAACTGTTGATTGAGATGTGCTGTGACGCTACAGTGAACACTGCTTATCCAGACAGTGTCAAAAGTGTATCAATAAAACTTCTGTTAACAAGAAATTTGACAATAAACCCTTGCATTTCCAAAATTGGATGGCTCAAAAACAAGAGTTCATAGACGCAAAAGCTTAAATACCACTTCAATTAACAAAATATCTGAAAAAGACGTTGATCATCCAGCCACGTCAACTCATAGGAAATCTGAATGAGGATTTAGATACATTTTTGTTCCGCGAAAGAAACATTGTCCACCAGTTTAATGTAATAAATACTGTAAAGAAAAACATTCCTAATGATGATACTTTAATACACATGGATTTTTCTCAAAATTATGCGGGCAAATAAATCTCAAGAAATTCAACCCGTTCATTTTGGAGGTTATCTCGTATAAATTAGTCTTCACTCTGTTATAGTCTGCTTAAAAAATATGACTAAGTCGTATAGCACAGCATTATTAAACACATCTCATTCCATAACTGCTATTTTGGCCCATTTGCTAAACATTTTTAAAGCATTGTCCCCGATATCACGTGCCTTCATTTTTCAAGCACTGGACCCGTAGCTCAATGTCGCAACAAATCCATGTTTCATATCTTGGCTACAAAGCTACCAAAACAACTTCCAAATATAAAAAAATTTTGCTACATTAGTTTACGTCGATAAATAATCTATGGAAAAATTCTTAGAGCGATTCAGGAAAAGATTCCTCGAATTATTATAAGCACTATTGACTATAAGGCTATTAAGACAATGAGAAGTATTTAACACAAAGACTTTCAATGGCACCCTTAAAGTTCATCAAATGAGTGGAAAAGTTCGTTTAACAATACTAACAATGAGCAGTTTGAGCTGTTTCTGCGATTCTTATACGTGCGAACATTTCAAAATAGGAGGCTTGACATATCAAGAGAACAACAAACTCACAGTCGAAGATGTTTTCACAGATTTTGAATATGAAAATGAATCTAGGAATAGTTATGTAACTTCTAAACAAATGATTAGGTTGAATCAAAAGGATGTCTCCGACGTAGCCAAGGAAGAAATTGTAGAGAAGTTACCGAGCCCCAACTTGTTAATTAAAGGGGATAGAATATTTTATAAATTAAGGTTCCCCATGAATGTGTTTGAGAAATAATTTAAGGTAAGGTTTATCAGGCAATTAATGTTCCTTTAAAAAAATGTGACTGATATTATGTAGACTAATAATTATTTTAAATGGATTATTATGTTTGTTAATTTATACTAGAAATAATACTTTTAGCAAAACAAAATCATAATGAATTTTTATTATTGCAGTTGGAACAACAGTTATGGATAAAATAGAATTGGGAAGAAATATTTCGTTCATTTGAAAATCCTAAACTACTACAAAATTTATGCGTCCGTTCCCAGTTTACGTTAAAACAAACCAATACATCTTGAAATTACACACATTTTTTCTACAATTATTAAATGTTCAATTGCTATTTAAATACCAAAATTCAACAATTTCGCTCACAAATTAACATTTTTTTGAAAAAGACAATCAAAATTGTAACGTTCGAAATTATTTCATAAAATTCAGTTTTTAATCATTTATATTCAGACATTTGGTTTCAATTTATTCGTCTTAAATGAACAGTAAACATATTGCTAACGATAAAATCTTAGCATTTTTTTATTTTGAGCAGATTTCGAATCGTTGTGTCAAATAAATTATTTTCCTCTTTCAATACTAGAAGTACAGATGTATTAAAAAAATAATATATTCATATTTACTCGGTTTTTTGATCCAGCGGCCACTCTGAATTTAATTCTTTTAAGAAAAACACGTCTGTAGTCTAGGTTTTAAATAGAAAAATATTACCTGTTATTCAAGACCGTTACCGGTAAGCTACGAGGGCTATTCAAAGGTTTTTTGTACTACGCAAATGAAGTGTTTGCAAATTTTTCATTATCTTCTGATGATCATTTTCTTCCTAAGATATTTTCATAAGTAAACAAAATTCAACATATTTGTTTCCAAAATAGAAGCGCTAGGAATTGAGAAAAAGATTGAACCATTGATACTGATAATAGACGAAGTTTTTATTGTAATTGTCAGTGATTTGTAACATGTTGATCATAATGCAGATCTTAAACAATATTATATTTCACTCTTATACATAAATATTTGTTAAATTAAATTAAAGCTGTGGAGGAACATCGTTTACATTTGTTATTCTAAAAGTCCAGGTGATTAATGAACAACACACTAATGGAGAATCTTGCAATTATGCTCGGTTCAATTCTCTAATCGCACCGCTCTCCATGTTTATATTTGCCCACTTTTGAAAGCCAGTTGTTGCTGTACAAATTCTACGAAGATATCGATTGCCATGCGATTTTGCCAAGACATTGACATTTGTCGTTGATAATACAGTCTGTTCTTTGCTTAGCATGGACTTAAGGACATTAGATCTTTCTCTAAAAAAATTGGTTATATTAGCCGGTTAATAAATAGCCGGTCCGGGTTTGCGTTGGGAATAGGCCGAATGGATCTAAGCTGATCCAGTTCACATTCAAGTATAAGTCAAGAAGAATTCCTGCCAGGAGGAGACTGAAGACCCTCTAGAGAAGAAAGAAACAATGTTCCCCTACCACAAGCACTATCCCGGACCGCGCCTCAACCAATCCTTGTTCACTTAACGATTTTCGTGTCCTTCTCACATTCATGACGTCACATTCCTTTCAGATAGTTTTTAGATAATTAACTTGAAAAAGTAAATGAGATAAAGAAAGCAATCACAAACAGAAAATCATAAATTATTATTTTTGTATTTATGATTGTTTTCTCATTGCTTTATTTATGAAAGTGTGGTTCGCGAAGAAATTAAAGGTTGTATAAACAGTTGATTCGCCTTTTCATTTGAACCACATTAAAATAACCCCAAAGCCGGTTTAAGCATCATAAAGGGTGATTACCGGCAACAACAAAGATGGTGGTACGCGCGTTGCTAGGAGCTGTGTTTTTGCGGGGTGTGGGCAGGGGTAACAACGCTCCGCCATCTAGCGTTTATTCTGAGCTTTCTTGTTGAAAGATTCAATTTAGTTTTCAATATTAAATTGTCAAATTTGAATTGCTTTGAATTCAAATCAATCAAATTTAAAAGTTTTCAATCTTGCCCTACGCAGTTAACAATTTTATTTTGATTTGAAGAATCACGAAATTGAATGATTTCAGATTAAAAATTCATAAAATTATTTTATTTTATTTGTTAGAAGAAAAAAGTGTTGTTCTTTATTATTTTTTTCCAATTTCAACAATTGTAGAATTTGAAGCTTTGCAGTTCAAAATTACTTTATATTTTCATGTCTTTAAATCTTATAAAATCTCTTGCAAATCCTTATACTTTTCCTAATTATTTTTAAATCCTTTAAATAAACTTGAAAGTCCCCCCAAGCCCCTAGTAATTCCTTAAAATCAATTGGACCTCTTTTTAAACAATTTAAAATCTCTCGAACTTTACGAAACTTAATTACAATCTCTTGAAATCCTTTATATTTTCTTAGACTCCTTCAAGTTTCTTGAAAATCCTTGAAATTTTTTAATCTTTTCAAATCCCCTAAAATCTCTTCAAATGTATTTAAATCTTTTTAAATATCTTTTCCATAACTCACTTGACCTTCTTTAAAATCGCAAAAACTGTCTTAAAATCTTATAAAATATCTTGTAAATCCTTTAACCTTTTTAAATGATTTTTAAATCCTAAAAGTTCTTAAAATATTTAAAGAATAAAAATCTCTTTTTTATATCTTGTATATATTTTCTATTCAACTATTCCCCATTTCTGCAAATTCCACCGCATTATTTAACTTTATTAAGAAATAATTCTAGTGACAAGATAAGAGCTCCAAAGACGTAAGTGCTCCACAGATACGAGCGTCCCGACACCAAAGGAGCGACCACAATGTCTCCCCCCCCATTTGTGATTTAGGCGCTCGCGAGTGCGCTCTGTCTTTTATTTAACATGCGTGTGAGCTTAATAGGCCTGTGTGCGTTTGTGTGCATTACCTCTTTCTTCTTCGTATCTTTGGAGTATCCGATTTTCTAAATTCTCGTATCTTTAGAGTTGGCATGTAGTTCTAGAAAAATAATCATTAAACAATATCTCATAACGGTTTTTTCTTTTCGTTGAAGGGGTTTAAGGACTTACAAATTATTTTATTAGATTTTAAAACATTTTAAGTGATTTTACAGAATATCAAGCGAGTTATTGAAAAGCTATTTAGAAAGATAATCATAAATTTTAATCGAATTTAAGGAATTTAAAAAAGATTTCAAGGGATTCCAAAACATTCAAAGATTTTAAGGATTTTTAAGCAATTTTAAGGAGCCTAAGAAAATGTGAAGGATTTTAAAAGAGCCTTAAGGAAGGTAGGTCTGGTCATGAATTCTTATAATTATGAAAAAAACTAAAAAAAAATTATTTACAAAAAGAACTTTTTCAATAATTGTAGAAATTTAAGACCAAAACCACCTTTCATAGTGCTTTCCATTTATTATCCCAAATATTCAACTCGATCTGGCGCTTTGTGTGAAAATAAGTTGGGAAATACAGTGTCGGTAAGGTAGGAATTTGGTCACGTGACCCAATCATCATATGGCCTTAAGAAATAAGTAGTGACTTTATGGAATTTTAAAGTTTATTTTTACAGTATTTTATAATATTGCGATGCGATAATATTGCGAACGTTGTAGTCAGCCTTGGATACACTTCTAAAGATTCCCAAAATGAAGGCTAAGTTCGTTAAGCAGATATTTTCAACGAAAATTAAAAAATTTTAAAGCATTTTCAACATTTAAAAAAAGTTTTTATTAATTTTAGAATTTTTTGTCAAAGTTTCTGATAGATTGGATGAAAGTTTAAATTATTTAAATAAAATTTTCAATTTTGTTGAAAAGTAGACAACCTATAAATTTTTAAAAATTTTGAAAAATTGAACAAAATATTTTTTTGATAGATTAGGAAATTTCATTTAAATTCTTCACTAAATATCAAATATATTTAGAAACTATATAAGTTAAATTTTCCGATTAGACAAAAATTCAAAAGTTAAAGCTTCTTCAAAATGTTAAGTTCCTGCACACTAACAAACTCGAGCTTAAAATAATTTGTTATAATTTTTAGCCGATAGGTACATTTTTGTTAATTTTTTTATTTAAAACAGAACAAAAGCCACTAAACTCCGAAGCTATTTACTTCGATGTCTTAAATAGTTTAGTATAATATTATTTCAACGTATTATAACTGAGGGTACTTCAAACAAAATTTCTTCATATAAAAGTTATAGATTTATTTTACCAATGATATAAAAGACAATATTTATTGTAGAACCTACGTTAGAAGGCTCGCTAAATTTATCACTATGTGCATATCAATCACAATGTATGACATTTTAATCTGACTGAGTCATGCAACTATCCGATTTACTCAAGATAAAAACATATGAATAATATATATTACAAAAATGTGTAAATCAAAGAAAAATTGTACTTTTCCGAATTAACATCGATTTGAAATTTAGAATTTCTGGAGTTTATTCTGTATAACTTTTATATTTTCGTTTTGCTCATCAAGAAAACTCATATTTTGTAATCATCAACAAATATTTATTTTTTCCTTCATTTAAGTCTTCAATTTGCTATAATGTATTAAAATTCTGTGAAATATATTTATATATATTAAAGTAACTTGAAACCTTTAAAATTCTTTTAAATTTTTGAAATTCATTCAAATTCTTCTAAATTTACTCACTTTCACTTAAATGATAAGGTTTCTTTTAACTTTTGAACATCTTTATTTAATTGATCCTAAGGATTAATTTGATATCTGTCAAAGTTTTTTTTCAAATTTCGTGGTATTCTGAAAATCTTTTCAAAATTCAACAGATTTAAAAGCATTCAAAATATTTTAGGTTAATTTAAAACATTACAAAGAAATTGCTAATGAATTCTAGGAATTTAATGAGATTTCAAAAGATTTAAAATATTTGAGGGTATTGCAAAAGATTAGCAGGCACTTTCAAGAGCTTTAAAAATGCTCAAAGGATTTCAATTTCGATAAATCATATTATTATATCAACAAAGTAATTCAAATTTTCTTGCTACCTAATTTTTAGTTTAAACAATAATAAAAAATAGATTCATCATGATTATTAAAAATTAGTTCAAATCTTTTTTATTCAACAACTAAAAAAGTCTCCTTTCTTATATCTTGTATATATTTTCTATTAGACTATTCCTCATTTCTGAATATTCAATCGCATCCTTTAACTTTATTTAGAAACAATTCTAGTGACAAGACACGAGCTCTAAAGACACGAGTTCTCCACACATACAACCGCCCTGACACCAAAGGAGCGAGCAAAATTTTTCCCCTCTGCCCTCCCCCATTTATTAGTCAGGCACGCGCGAGTGCGCTCTGTCTTAAACTCGATATGCGCGTGCGCGCACTATGCCTGTGTGCATTCGTATGTGTTACCCACTTCTTGGTTTGTTTCTTTGGAGTTCTCAATTTACAAAATTCTCTTATCTTTGGAGTCCACGTTTACTTCTAGAAAAGTAATTATTAAACATTATCTTCTAACGGTTTTTTCTTTATGTCGCAGATGAGTCAATCAGTATACATTGCTGTATCAAACATGAGTAACTATATAAACACAAGAGCTTGCAGGAGAAATGTATATGCATTTGAAAAAAAAAAAAATTTTTATGCTAGAACAAGGCAGTGTGAAAGAAAATTGTCTTTAAGGAATTGTTGATGAAGATTTTTAATGTATTTGGTATAAAGAGTTCTAAAAAAGTAAAGTAAAAGATTGAGTAAGGTTAAAGTTCTTTCTATGGAATCATCGGATAGTTTATGTATAATTATATTTTGCTGATTCTAAAAACTAACGTCCATCCACACCTTATCTCTAAGACCGCTCGTTCTTACAGCCTAGTATTCCTGGCTTCACCTCGCATGATCCTTCTTTCTCGCTTGACCTCGCATTGCCAACTTCTGCCTCCGCATAATCATAAAATACATTTGTGGATCTGCATATTTGTTTTAAAACACAATTTCTTTTGTAAAACTAATATCCTCAAGGTTCTAAGTTTTTTTAATAAACAGAATGTATATTACGTTCAATCCCTAACTTTTTAAAATCCTAGGAAAATTGTTTGGCAGTTAAAATATTTTAGCCCCACTTTGTATGACAAACAATATTAGATTTCAGTGTTGCATTTGAAAAAAATTAAATCAGTGGTTTGGAGGATTTAGGATTACAGTTACTGTTTCAAAATTCTTCGAGATTGGGAAATGCTTTCCTAAAGGAGTTTCCTTGATTTCTTGTGGGCTCATTTGTTCAATCGCGCCGCTGTGTATGTTTATTTTTACCCGTCTTACTTTTTGACGACCAGATATATATATTAGTGTATAAATTCCGCGAAGAATTGTATTATTTTTCTCGAATATTGCAAGAACGTCGCCATTGGATGTTGTTAATACCAGTTTTTCTCCTATGGGCATGGGCCCAAGTACCTGACCGTCTCCTCTCACATGAATTGGCTTATCCCGAGGAAAAGTGTATTTTTGAATTTCGAATCGTTGGTTTGGATTTTTATTAGGTATAAGGCGAACAAATCGAACTTGTTCAAGAACATACCCAAGAATGCGCAAAGAGGAATAACTATTAGGAGGAGACCTGGACCTAGAATGACGAGATGGTTCGGCAGCAGGGGAAGGCCTATCAGGAGAGCAAGATCTGGAATATGGAAAACCAGGAATAGGCTGACCGTTAGGTAAGCAGTTGAACTCCAAACTCAAATCTGCAAGAAGAAACAGATAATTAAATTTTACTTGTGTGCTCTCTAGAAACAGATTTTTTTAGATCCTAATTTTTTCTCACGGCACTATTTTCTCTTCCGCACATTTCCCTCTTTGGGAGCGAGAATTATCTAAGGTAGAGATCCTCTAGATAGAGTTAAAACACAAAAACAGGCTCATACAGACTTATCACTGCACATCGCGATTTTTCCAGAACCAAAAGTCCTCATGAAGGTCGCAAAATTTTGATACGCATTCTTAGGCCAGACCGATTTCTTATTGAAATCCTTTGCCCATTAGCTCAGAGAACTAGTGCTGATTATTGTTTTCTGATAGTGTAGTGAACTTGCAATGTTACTCTTTTATAATATTCTATCAATTATGAATCAGTCGCCTCGTTCTTAAGATCACAAATTGCAGTATTCTTGACGTACGCTAGATGTCACGCTCGCCGCCGACGCCTCAACCCCCGAGCCCATACCTGCTATATTTTCATTAGTTTTTTTTGTGCGCTAGTAAGCAGATGCGTCACATGACTACAGTGTTTTTCAAGTAATTTTGAAAGCTAAACGAGAAAACGTATTCCCGACCGAGAGAGATTCATTGGGGAAAGAGGAATCTGAGGCAGATGAGTCTCAAACTGATTAGGACAGCTTACCCCCAGAGTTCACCATCAAGGACGATGAAAACGATCCTAAAATGGAAGGTAAGTAATATCGTCGCCGACAAAAATCGCGTAAAAATCTCGCTTTGATTATCAAACACATTATATCAAAGGAACACGTTTGCAGTAATTTTTCTCAACGTGTTCTTTCCGAAGTTTTATTTTTTAAATCTTGCATGATCGCAGGTAAACCTCGACATGTAGAGAAAAGTAAAAATAATGCGTGTAAGTATACATAACACATGCGCAGACCATTCTCCTTGTGTTAGAATTGTATATGTGCCACGTGATCGCAGTCGTTATCGACGCACTGACGCAAGGATCTAAACATCCCTAATCTAAACTCATAATAAAATAAAACATAATAACGTATCGTATCATGGCTTAGCTGGAGAGCCTGCTCATATTAAAGCGGTGATTCTAACAGTCTAAAAAATAAAATTATAATTTTCATACACACAAAATTCTTCTTTAATACACAGAGGCCACCGATGCGGGCAAATCTGCAGCCATCATTCATACAACTGAACACCCTCTTGATGAGTATTTTTTTGCAAATAATGGGCTTGGACCCAGCGACCGCGCAAGCACCAAAAAATAAAACGCGCTCCTCAATACTTAATCGATGGCCATATTATTTCAACAGAGGTCTGGGGAAAAATGAGCGCCGAGAATTGAAGGTTCTTTAGGGCATCTTATCAGGAATAACAGCTCCTCTGATAAATCCAGAGCTTGTTCAAAATATGTACAAAAAAGCAAAGAAAAGGGATGAAGAGAGCCTTGTTCGAGGAGACTATAAACCCGCCCATTGCGCACAAAATTTGCTAATTGTGTCTCACAGCCCCTGCACAATTTCAAACAATTGCTAAAAAGAACGAAGATATAGGAGGTATGGGCGCGGGAGTTGAAGAGGCGGCGGCAAGCTTTTTCGGTTTCCTATACTCTGTACAGCGTGACATCTAGTGGACGTCAAGAATACTGCAATTTGTAACCTCTTCGAACGAGGCTTTCTTCATATAATTAGGATCGAACTTCACTTCCATGTAAATTCGTTTGATCGTTTAATTATTAAAATGCCTAAGGCGAGTAAGGCATGTGTTCGGAGACACTGAGCACTAGTCAGTATACCATAAAACCCGAGTGAGGAAAATGAATTGAAGTAATTAAGCCCTTTGATTCTTTGAACCTAACCTCAAATAAATTAATAATCAATTTAATTGTCTTCTTTCGATTTATATATATATATGTGTGTGAGTGTGTGTGTGTGTTTCAAGTAAAATTTGTAGATTTCCAATTATATCAGTCAAAATGAAACTTTGATTCTGTTTTAATAATAAATTCATTATAAGAAATACATTGATGACATCTTTTCATAACACGAATTTCGGAATGCGCATGCGTCGCACAAAGCGTCTGATTGGTTGCTATTCGCGCGCGATTTAAAATGCTAAAAAATATGTTTTTCTTGTTTATTATAAATTATAGCGTCTTAACTTATGAAAATTTTTATTAGTTTGATATTAATCAATTCTAATAAAAATAAAGATTAATTGAATGAATTTTTGCAATTCATACTTCAAATCACCAGAAATATATTATTCAAGATTTTTTTATTCTTGTTAAAGTATTTTTGTCTATATTGCTTCTTAAGAATTTAAAAAAATTAAAACGATCTTTATAAATTACAGCTTAATTTTTTAAAGATTCAGACTACTTGCAATAATCTTACGGTCTATTAAAGTATAATTGAACGTCTTTTTTTATCCTTTTCCTTACGTGCCCGTAATAGTTTAATTTTAACTTAATATACTAATGCACCTATATATAAATATATTTTTTCACTAGTTTAGAGTTTCATTCGCGAAATTCGTAAATGGATTATATTGAAACTGATCGGGTACTGATAGGGCACTGATCAGTTTTCCCGATCAGAATTTCCGACCTGGCCCTGGTCTGGGCGTGTGGTTGATCCGCGATCAGGCCCCATTCGGGATTTCCGATCTGGGCCCGATAAAATCCGGTCTGGCCTCGATCAGGGCTAGATCAAAATTTCTGCACGGGTAGTGGTGTATAGAAATAAGAAAAAATGTCCGGAACTAAACTTATTCTGCGATAAAAGACGAATTTTCACATAATTCCCTAAATTTTCAACTAAAAAAGGTAATTTTCAAACAAAAAGGCGAATACTTAAATTTTTAGTTAAAAGAATTCATATTTCGAACCGAAAAATGTTTTTTACGATAAATACATACATTTTTAACTAAAAAAGATCAAGATTTAACGAAAAATTGAATAGAACATTTTCAGTGAAAAAATTTAATTTCAAACATTAATGACGAATTTTTAACAAAATAGTACCATTTTCATTTTTAAAAAATTTAATTAATAAATAAATAAAAATTTCTACTAAAATAAAAAATTTTTAAGAAAAAAGCTTAATTTTATACTCAATAGTTGATTTATCAACTGAAAAGATGAACTTGAACAAAAATTATTAATGTTCTTTCTTGGATAAAAATGCTATTATTTGTTTAAAAATTGAACAATTTTGGTGAAAAATCATAAATTTAAATTGAAAATTGTGCTGTTTTATTAAAAATTCAAGTTTGCCTTAAAAAATACTTTTTCTTTAAATTTAACATTCTGATGTTAGAAAGAGAACTGAAATCCTTCCTGGACGAAAACTCATTTTTTCTGACATTTTTTTCATCACAAATTCATCTGATTTAAGATCAATTTCGTTTTTCTTGGATAAAAATGTAACTATTAGGTGGCAGAGCATTCAACTATTTTTCAAATATCCATCCTTTTTTGTTGAAAAAATTCGTCTTTTTAGATTTAATATTCAATTTTTTCGTATAAACTTATTCCTTGTTTAAAAATTGATATTCCGATCGTAAAAAGTCAACTAAAATCTTTTTAACAGAAATTTCAAGTATTGTTTTGAAAATGTGTCTTTTTGATTCAAAAATTTATCCGTTCTAGTAGAAAATTCATATCTTTTTTAAATAAAAATGCCAGTTTTTGTTCAAAATTATTCTTTTTTTTTTAAAAAAAAAACTAAAAAAAGGAGAATTTTAAACTGAAAACTATCAATCTTAAAAAATGGGAAAGGTACATTTTAAGTTTCAAAATTAATTTTAAACAAAAAAAATTGGCTTTTTGACTATACAGTTAAATTTTAAACCAAAACCATGAACTTGTAATGGTTGACCTCTTTAGACTCTTCCCACTCACAAATTTGGGCTATAAATGTAGCGCGTCGGCCCAGCGCAAGGCAGTTCTTTCTTATCTCGCATCCTAAATTGTAAACTAAATTGTATAAACGTTGAATAAAATAGTCGAGTGCCATTCGGTGACTCGACTACTTTTTAAAAACTTAGTATTGTCAAATTCGGCATAACATTTTTGGCGATCCTGCCAGGATAATGTAAAACGATTCCTTTTAAAAAGTATAAGGATTCAAAAGGAAACTATCCTTAACGAACCAACATTGAATCCTACGGAATTCACTCTCAATATCAATAATTCTACGGAATTATAAGCAAGTAGAGTTCTACGGAACTCGGAAGAACTACGGATTTTATCCAAGGAAAGATTAATCGAACTGAGTACGTGCTATTCAACGTAAACCCAATCAGAAAAAATTGGAACGACGCCCGCAATCAGGCGGGAGACGCAACTGCGTAGCAGCGCTGAGAGGTCCGACGACACATCATCAGCTAACAGTACCCAGGAACTTCGCGGATTTCCGGCCGACAATCAAGAATCAAACGGTCTCTGCGGAATCCACGAGTAGATAAAGAAAACTTAAAAGCAATTTTAAGTAAAGTTTTTAGAATAAGAAGTGTTAGATTCAATTGTGCAGCTTGAGGATATTTGCAGGCAATTTTATGACAAAAATCATAAACTTTGTACCCAAATGCCACCAAGCTTCAGGCTTACGTCCGTTTATACGCTAAGGTGCTCCCTGGCCTCTGTATTCGCCAATAAACCGAAAAACTTACCTACAATTTCTTGGCATTGTTGTAGCACGACCTCAAGAAACCAAGGTGTAAAAGCGAAAATTGTCACGCAAAATTACACAAAATCAACCAAGCATTTTTTTAAGAAAAAAAGGTAGTCTTCAAAAATTATTTTAGAACCTTGTCTTCTTATTAATAAACAAACTGACATCCTTAAAATATCGCGATAATCAGGGAAATGACTACGATACAGACAAGACGGACAAAACAGAACTATCATCCAATATGTCAGGAACACAATCCCCTAATCTCTCTCAAAATTCTCCCTTCATAATGGACGAAGAAATGGTAAGAAGAATGTGGACCAACATTGAAACCTTAACAGCCAATATGGTAGCCTTGAGAATAGAAAACAAAAATAGGACTTTAGAAATCTAAAGAATTGTGAAAGGATTAGGTTACAGAGGAGATATCGAAACATACAAAGAAGAACCCGAATCAATTAATGACAGGGAAAGTAAATCAAAAGTGAATGTCATTCCAACTTTAGAACCTGAAATGACGGATGACCTAGAAGTTGGACCAAAAGTAAAAGTAATGACAAAAACGATGTCCCAACCACTAGCATTAAAAAGGGAAACGAAATTAAAAGCATCCCAAGATAAAGATGACCAAGAAAGAGAAGCGATGGCTCAATACTCTATTAGAAACGAACAATTATTTCGAAAACGAGAAGAAATAAAAAATTATGAAATTTCAACCGAAGAAGAAGAAGAAAGGGAAGCCATTGAACGTCGTAGATTCAGAAATGAACAACTATGAAAAGAAAAAGAATAATCCAAATTACCCCAACAACAAGCTGAAGAAGAAGAAAAAGTTAACGCCAAATTAGCCATTGTACCATCAGAACGATTAATGGCCAAGATTTCATCGGAGTAGAGGACTTTATCAATAATGTTAGAAGAGCTAAAGTCAGATGCACTCAACCTAACTTACTTTTAGACCTGATTTTAGCTAAGAAAATTCAGTGCACTGCAGAAAAAGCAACCCGCTACACACCTATAAATTCTTTTGAAGATCTTTACACCTCTTTGAGACAAAATCTAAAACAAACCGGTTCAGTACTAGCATTAAAAAGTAAGCTAGAATCATGTAAACAAAGAGCTACAGGGACAGTCCAAACTTCAGTTTGCGATTTAGACAATTAACCAATGAATTCAATTATGCTGTCCAATCAAAACATATTAATCAAATTGAAAGAAGGGTAAGATTGAGCATAGAAGAAGAAGAAAATATGAATAGATATCTTCTCTATTTAAGAAAAGAAATTGGACTTCAGGTAAGACTGTTGAAATCTACTAGCTTGTCAGAAGCACAAACTCACGCCGTAGAAACAGAAATTTGGCTACGAGAGTCACAACCTACTCGACAGGTTCCATCAATTAAATTCCATGCTAGGCCAACACAACTACCACGACATCAAGCTAATACTACACCGGCTCAGCGAGTACCCAATCATAATATGATATTAAGCGAAAGGACAAAAATGAAATGTCATAAATGTGGCAATTTAGGACATTTTGCAAACCAATGCACGATGAAAACCACAAATTTTCAAACAGAAAAATTTTTAAATCGTCCACCACAAGTCAGAAACATATAAGTAACAGAGGAAGAGCTGGAAAACGAAACGATGACAACAAAAGAAATACAGGAACAAATGGACTACGAGAATCAAGCATAATCTCTGCAGTCAGCGGAACATACAATTCATCAGAGGAAGAAACCGACGAGGCAACGAATACTACTTACTAGTAGATACAGGGGCATCAATACACCTAATTAAAAACAACAAATACCAGAAGACGTAAAACCTTTTAACTTTAAAAAGAACTTTGTCATGGGAAAAAATAAACACTTATCTGAAGAAGCAGTATACATACCTTACTTCTATTAGAAACATCTGTTTCATGTGATAAGCAATGACTTTTCACTACCCGAGTCTGGTAAAATAGGTTTACCGCATTTCAAAAAATTTGCAAGATTTGCAATAACACCGAACTTCCTGATTCTAGACAACAAAAAATTACCACTACATGATAATGGTAATTATATAGCACCATGTACACAAAAAGTATTCAGGCTACAAGTTAAAGACAAAGATAGCGAAATTTGGGTAGACAAAAACAGTTTAATTCCTGACGGTATATATAAAATCGAAAATTGTGAATTGACAACACCCATAATAAATAATTCAGGGATCTTGAAGAAGATACCCGACAATCTACAATATAAAATGATTCAAAAAATAGAGTCTTGAAATGAAAAGTACTCTCAAGCAAGGAAAGATAATACTACAAAACAAATAGTTCACGGCGAAAGAATTAAAAAATTAGAACAACTAATAAAACTGGATCACATTGAAAGTAAAGATTACAATGTTAAGGAAAGTATACATAAAATACTACTTCAATATCAAGAAGTATTTACATTACCCGACGATACACTTTCCTGTACGACACTTACAGAACATGAGATCACTTTAAATTCAGGTAAAATAATAAACCTAAGATCTCATAAACTCCCCGAAAAACATAGAGAATTTGCCTTGGAAGAAACTCAAAAATTATTAAAGAAGAGAATTATTAGACATTCCCAATTACCATTCAACTCTCCGCTATGGGTAATCCCGAAAAAAGGAAATGAACTCAGAATGGTCGTGGACTATAGGCAAATAAATAAAGATACTGACCAAGATGCTTACCCACTGCTAATAATAGATGATATCCTAGACCAATTAGGTAAACCTAAAGTTCTACAACGTATTAAGGGACTCGGCTTAAGACTAGAACCAACAAAATGCGAATACCTTAAACCTGAACTGGAATATTTTGGACACTTAATTACCAAAGATGGAGTTAAACCCAACCCTGTAAAAATCAAAGCTGTACAGGATTTTAAGAATCCAATCACATTAAAAGAAATTTAATCATTCTTAGGACTCGCTGGGTATTTCAGAAAATTCATAAAGAATTTATCGTCAATAACCAAACTCATTACACTATTAACCAGAAAAGATGTTCCTTTCAATTGGACAACGGAATGCGAAAACGCATTCAATAAACTTAAAAATGCTCTTTGCACAGCACCTGTCCTAAAATTTCCAAACTTTAAAGAAAAATGTACACTCATGACAGATGCTTCAAATCGAGGATTAGGAGTTGTTTTAAAACAGAATGGATACCCAAATTTATTTATATCGCGAACATTAAATCGTGCAGAACAAAACTACAGTACGTCCGAAAAGAAACTTTTAGCAATAATCTGGGCAGTTTAGCGCCTAAGACAGTACCTCTTAGGAAATAAATTCAGAATCCAAACTGATCATAGAGCGCTAGTTTGGTTACACAATTATAAGGACCCTAGCTCAAAATTATTGAGATGGAGAATTAAATTAGAAGAGTATAAATACGAAATTCAGTACGTAAAGGGTAAAGAAAATAAAGCAGATGACTGTTTGTCGAGATTATTTCCAATCAATGAAAAAGACCTTTTAAAACAAGCTTTAGAAGAAATCGATATTGAGAAAATTGAAATTGAACTTCCCGACATTGTATTGTTTGACACCCCTGTTAGCCGAGACTTAAACACTCCAGAACCTATAACAATTAATAAACCTATTTAAACTAGTGAAGTGAAATTAGAAGGGAAAAACGCTGTAGAAAAACTGTGGACTTATACGAAAAAAGAAGAAATGCCACCTTTCAATGAAGAAGAATGGTTAAGAAAACTAGGATCGATAATTGACGAAATTAAATCCAGGAAACTTACCTCAATTATATTAGCTTTTGGAGACCCTTTATTTACACCAATTGAAAAAGAAATAATTCAAGAAATGATAGAATACCTTTCTAACATATATCGCGAATCTAGCTTCAACTTGTGCTTCTCAAATACTAGAGAACTCACAAAAGAGGAAAGAAGGAAAATAATAATTGAAGCCCACTTAACGCATTTAGGAGAAAATAATTCGATAGATAGGGCTAAGGAATTAGTACATTGGTGAGGAATGGATGATGATGTAATAAAATACGTTGAATCATGTCCCATTTGCCAACTACAGAAGACTACTAGGATCGCAAACCAAGCTAGTAGCATAATGCCAGACATTCCTACCAAGAAGCACTGAGAATCCGACATGTAAAAACAACTGAGTTTCACTCTCAATCTAACGGTAATATTGAGCGCATGCACTCTACGTTAAAAAACCTTATCAAAACCTCTATTGCTGAAAACAATAAAGAATGGGATGATAATTTAAAATATATCAATTTCGCAATTAATGCTATGAAAAACAACATCCTTGGAATTTTACCATTTGAGGCTACTTTTGGAAGAGAGCCTAACATACATTCAACAATTAACCCTTCTCCAAATCTAGCTTATTATGACTAAGTCAAACAATGGAAATCTAGACACGAACAAAACCCAAGAAAAATTAAGAAATGAATTGAAATCGAACAGGGAAAAACTAAGAAATTATTAGAAGGTAAAATAATTAGGAAACACCCAATTTATAAAGAAAAGGATTGGGTTAAATGGAAAAATAATACTAAACAAAATAAGCTAGACCCAAGCTGGAAAGGTCCCGGGGAAATACTGGAAATATTAGAGAATAATAACCTTAAAATTAGACACGATAATAAAATTATAAGGATACACATAGATCAATGCATGCCTTATTTTTTAGATGGAGCTTGTGTTGATAACCCTACTCTCAATCCTGATCACGACAGCGAAAACTAACTATTCAATAGAAAAGTTAGAAGGAAATGTCTATATAGAAGGAATTAACAAGGTACACTTATATAACGAAGAATGGAGGCTAATAACAGGAATAAATTTAACAACAACTGAGGAAAAAATAGAAGCAATATATCGTATCATAATAACAGCTGAACGAGCATGTGGAATGCCCTGCGCATCTAAAGAAGAAATATAATTATTTAAAGGAAGGTACAATAGACTAACTTCAAAAATCTCGATTTTACATAAACTTTTAGGAAAACAAAGACAAAAGAGAGGATTAGCAAACGTTGTGGAAGACATTTCTAAAACGCTATTTGGAACCCTCTCTGAATCCGATCTGAATCAAATTGACTCTAAATTCGACAAATTGTATATCGATAATAAAAAGATAGCATCTGTATTAACCAATCATACAAAAAGCCTCAAACTTGTATTAGATTCCTCTACAACAGAATATTTAGCAATAAAGAAAGAACTCGGGAAAGAATTAGGGACAGCTCAAAGGTTAAGTCAACTTGTGAATAATAATACGAAAGACAACTTTGTTAATACTAAACTGATCCTAGTTACTCTCTTAATCAATGAATTGAGTGAAGATATTGACACAGCTATAAATACAATTAATGATGGAAAACACGGAATAGTACACCTAGCACCTGAAATCCTAAAAAACACTTTAGAAGGATTCGAGCAGCATCAGAGGACTAGATACCACTTCGATAACAAGGAAGAAAACTATCAACACATTATTGACACTAGCTCACTTTCAGTAGCAATAATCCAAGGACTTCTTACTTATATCCTAAACATACCTGTTTTAGAACAGGAAGAAGAATCCTTGTTAAAAATCATCCCTATCTCAGAAAAGAAAGATAACCTTTATCTGCCCATTATACCTGTCTATGAACTAGTTATCAAATACAAAGACTCTTACGTTCCAACTGATAAACAAACAGCTGATCAATGTAAGCCAATAGCAAACTATTTAATTTGTAAAAGGAATCAACGTCATCTTAAGTTATTCGAAAGTCGAACTTGAGAGTCTAATCTTTTGAAAAGATATGCCGAAATGAATTGTAACCAATCTTCGTATTATAACAACTTCGTATTATAACAAATCTTCGTATTATAAAAACTATAGAAATAGGCATACCCATTAAAATAAAAGGAAACAGTTGTAAGTTATATAACAATTATCATCAGTTAAGCTTACCGAAACATTTAGAAGAAAAACAAACTTATTGGATCAATGTAACCTACGATATTAAATACAGCGATCAAGATCTTAGTAATTTAGAGAAGAAATTAATACAGCTTCCTAAACAGATAGATAATAACAAATTTAAACAAGCTCGATTAAGCCTTGATGACACCGAAAATATATTACAAACTATAGCCACCCATAGACATCTGAAAACTTGGAAGGAAAATAGCATAGAATGGTTACAATACTTAGGATATGCATCTCTAACTGTAAGCACTTTATTTATAATATATAAAATCGGAATCTTCAAAGCGATATCGAACATGATTCCGAAAAAACTATGTTTATTCTGCGTCAAAACAAAAGTACAAAATCTTACACATATTGTCACATATAACCCCAGCATACAACCACTGTTGGAGAATAAAGAAATTAAAACTCGAAAAGTAAAATTTTTAAAGTTTAGAGACTAAACTTCGTATAAAAAGGGATTAATTTTTTATTAGGAAAATAAAATTCTCAAATAAATGTTGAATTCTCACCCAGAATGTATTTCAGTTCTTTTTTCGAAACTAAAATATTAAACTGATACGAAAAGTACATTTTCTACGAAATAGATTAATTTGGAACAAAACAGCAGAATTTTTAACAAAAATCGTATGACGTTTTAACAATATTGTTAAATTTTTAACCAAATAGTTTTATTTTTGTCCTTGAATAATAAAAATTGTAGTTAAATAAATAAATATTAAAGTCAAAAAGATCAATTTAAAAAAAAAGAGTTAAATTTGTACCAAAGAGATTTCAATTGTTTTTTAACACAAAAATAGAAATTTTAAGCCAATATTAAATTTTTCCGGGAAACAGTTTGATTTTTAGTAGAAAAGTTGCATTTTTTCGAAGAAAATTGCGATGTTTATACTGCAAAATATGAAATTCAAATCCAAAAGAAAAATTTTCTGTAACAAATATTTCTCATCCAAAAAAATTGTGGTTCACTCATAAGCAACATTTCAATTTGATATATTAACAATATATAATAATATATTAATATTTGAATTTTTATCCCAAAAATATGAATTTTAAAAAAAAAGTTGATTTTGCACTAAAAAAGCGTGTCTTCTTAAGAAAAGGAATTTTTCAGGAATTTTTTGTTTAGTTTGAAATATATTTATTAGAATTCACTATTAATTTCCCCGATATAAATGTAGATTGAATTCGTATTCATTTAAGAAATATCAAATCGAGTTTAAAAAAAACAATAAGTAGGATATCGATTAGATTAAATAATTTTGTTTAAAATAAATTAGTGTTTTAAATTAACAATTTGTAACTGTAGAGGAATTGTCTTCCCTACTCGAAATTCAAAATATATTGTACTATTATACCCACCAATGAAGTTGATAATAAACGCCAAGGATGAGACAAAAGAAGAAATAATCCTCATCTTTTCTAATTGCAGGAAACCCTAGTTAATTTAATTATGAAGAATTATTGAATGATTTAACTAATGAATTTTCTAGTGCTTTGTGAAATTATATATCAAATATATTCGATTGTTTTCATCTTTAGATCATAGGCGACAAGCATGTCGTTCTCAAATATTTACATTTCATTCGCCAGTTTCTAGAAATAAAGTGTCGTTACTCAATTTGTTAAAGCTGATATCAAATTTTATCTGATGCAGAATACGTCTAGTATTTCCACTTAAAAATATTTACACGTGATAAGATTTATCTACCGCATTGTAAATTTATCTCAACTCTATTGAATCTTAGTTTTTTTATGTGAAAAAATTCAACTTTATATAATTGAAAATTACCCACTTCAATCCACTGAAATTCAATCCAATCCATTCTATCCAATTTATTTCAATGAAATAAAATCCAATTCATTCCAATCCAACAGATTTAAATCCATTTAAATTCTATCCAATCCACTCTGTCAAATTCATTTTATTCTTATTCATTCTAATAAATTCCATTCATATTCATTCAAATCCAATTTAAGCCACTCCAATACAGCCCAATCCATTTCAATCTAATTCGTGTCAATCTAATACGATCCATTTGAACGCTATCTAATCCAATGCAATTCATTTGAATCCAAATAATTCTGATTCAAACCACTCTAATCTAGTTCAATGTATTACAATCCACTCCAATCCATAACGATCCGATACAATTTATCCAATTCATTCAAATCCACTCTACTCTAATCCAATCCATTCCAATAAAATTTATTCCATTCCCATCTACTCTAATCCATTCTAATTCACTTTAATCTATTTTAATCAAATCTATTCCAATCCATTCCAGTCCCATATACATTATTAAATACTCTCCAATTCATTCAAATCCACTCTAATTCATCTCACTATAACCCATTCCAATTATCTCCAACCCATTCCAAAGATTTTCAATTCATTCTACTCTAACCCATTTCACTCTAATTCATTCCACTTAAATCCTTTCAATTCCTTTCCACTTCAATCCTCTTCAATCAAATCTACTCCAATATATTCCTTTCTAACGCAGCCCATTCAAATCCATTTCACTTTAATCTATTCTGATGCAATTAATTACAATCCACTCTAATCGAATACACTTTGATTCATTCCAATCCACACAAGTCCAATCGAAACCACTCCAATCCATTCCTTTTTTCTCCATGCCCATTAAAATCTATTCCACTCCTATCCATTCTAATAGAATTGATTCGAGTCCACTGCAATCTAATCGAATCCACTCCTATCTACTCCAGTCCTTTCCAACCCATTATACCTCAATTTATTCAAATACAATCAATTCCGGTTTACTCGAATTCACTTGAATCCACTCAAATCCAAACGTTTTCAATCCAAACCAATCCACTGCATTACACATTCCAATTTATCCCAGTCCATTCCAATCCAGTCAACTACATTAATATCCGATCCTTTCTAATGAAGCCCATTCAAATCTATTCTAATCCGTTACGTTCTAATCCTGTAAATTCCCGTGCACTCTAATACAATAAAATTTAATCCAAATCACATCAGTCCATTCCAATCTATTCCACTCCAATCCTTTCAAATCTAATCCATTCGAATCCACTCCAATCGAATACACTCAAATTTGTTTCATTTCATTTCAATCAACTCTAATCCATTACAAGTATTCCTTTCTAGTCCAGTCCAATCCATTATATTCCAATCCAATTCATTCCAATCCACTCCAATCGAATCCCTCCTAATTCATTCCAATCCACTTCCATCCAATCGAATTGATTCCAATCCAACCGAATCGACTCAAATACACTCCCTTCTAATCCAAGCCATTCAAATCCATTCCAATCCATTAAATCCATTACAATCCATTCCAATCATTCCAATCCAATTTATTCCAGTACACTCCCATCGAATATAATCTACTCCAGTCCAGTATATTCCAATTTATTCAACTCCATTCCACTGCAATCCATTTAAATCTACTCCAATCCATCCCAGTCCACTCTAATCTACTCCAATTCACTCCATTCCATTTAATCTAATTTAATCTAATTCAATCCATTCCAATACACTTTAATTGAATCTACTCCAATCTATTCTAATCGAATTCATTTCAAACCAATTCACTTCTCAAGATGAAGGACGAGTCACACAGTTGAGATAACTGCACTCATCGTACCATTAAGTTCATGATCCGCCAATCAGATCACAGCCTCGGTTACCTTATAGCACGCTGTACTCTAAGTAGAAATTGTGCGGGCTATCCTAAAAAGTGCTATTTTAGGTATCGTTTGCAGTACCTAAAATCGCTCTTACTAAGAGGTCCGTCCACTCAGCGCCGCCACCAAGGAAAATTATAAAGTGGAATACACCATATTTTTTTGCTAATTTTATGCTGCAAAAAAATTTTTGTTGCTCTTTAAACTTCGGAGAAAAGGGTGGCGGCGCTAGCAGGACGTCCACTTAGCGCGGCCACCTACGAGAACTCACTAAAAATGATTATAATGCGATAAACAATGAGTGGAGATTTGTTTGCTTTTTTTTGCTCTATGATGACATATATTACGTTTCCCAAAAAACTACCCATAAATCTTACACAACTACCACCGGGATCATAAAAGTTTTCAAAATGGGAAAACTACCTTCAACAATGTAAACTTGATTTAGGGCTTCAAATTAATTGCATGACACTTGAAAATTTCGCCCTCTTTGTAATTTTCCCAAAACTACCCTTCCACGTGAACGTATGCAGCAGAAGATTTATATGTATGAAAAAAGCATTACAAATAATCTTACTTAGAAGAAACTGTTAGTTGATATTTTTTTGCTCTTGTTTTGTACTCTGATAATATATAATACGCTCCCGAAAAACTACCCCTAAGTAATACTTACCCTCCCCTCGACGTCAAAAACGTTTTGCATTTTGTAAAACCACCTTGAACAATGCAAAAATGATTTAGAACTCCAAAATAATTACATGGCACTTTAAAATTTCCCCCTTTTTATAATTTTCCTGAAAAACTACCCTTCCACGTTAACGTATGCAGCAGCACATTTATATGTATGAAAAAAACATTGAAAACAATCAAATTTAGAAGAAACTGTTCGTTGATATTTTTTGCTCCTTTTTTTCTCTTTGATAATATATAATATGTTACCCAAAAACTACCCCTAAGTCATACATACCCTCCCCTCGTCATCAAAAACGTTTTGGAAGTTGGAAAACCACCTTGAACAATGCAAAAATGATTTAGAACTCTAAATTGATTAAATTTTTTTTTATTTACGTTTTTCAGGAAAATTATAAAAAGGGGGAAACCCTAAAGTGCCATGTAATCAATTTGGAATTCTGAATCATATTTTCATTCATCAAGGTGGTTTTACAATTTTTAAAACGTTTTTGATGACGAGGGGAGGTTATGTATGACTTAAGGGCAGTTTTTGTGTAACGTATGATGCATTATCGAAGAGCAAAAAAAGAGCAAAAAAATATCGACTAGCAGTGTTTTCTAAGTTGCATTATTTTGTATGCTTTCTTCATACATATATGTGTTCCGCTGCATATGTTTACGTGTAAGGGTAGTTTCGGGGAAATTATAATAAGAGAGAAATTTGCACGTTTCATGTTATTGATTTTGAGTCCTAAATAATTTTTATATTGTTCAAGGTGGCTTTCAACTTTTAAAACGTTTTTGATCACAAGGGGTGAGTATGTATGACTTAGGGGTAGTTTCTCGGGAGCGTACTACATATTATCAGAGAGCAAAAAAAGAGCAAAAAATATCAGATCACAGTGTTTTCTAAGTTTTATTATTTTCTATGCTTTTTTATACATATAAATGTGCCGCTGCATACGTTCACGTGGAAGAGTAGTTTTTCAGGAAAATTATAAGAAGGGGGGAAATTTTAAAGTGCTACGTAATTAATTTGGAGTTTTAAGTCATTTTTACATCGTTCAAGGTGGTCTTACAACATGCAAAACGTTTTTGATGTCGAGGAGAGGGTATGTATGACTTAGGGGTAGTTTTTCGGGAGCGTATTATATATTATCAGAGAGCAAAGAAGAGCAAAAAAAGACCAACTAACAGTGTTTTCTAGGTTTTATTATTTGTATGTTTTTTCCATACATGTAAATGTTCCGCTGCATAGGTTCACGTGTAGGGGTAGTATTTTGGAAAAATTATGAAGAGGGGGAAATTTTGAAGTGCCATGTAATCAATTTAGAGTTCTAAATCATTTTTGCATTGTTCAAGGTGGTTTTACAACTTTTAAAACGTTTTTGATGACGAGCAGTTTTCCCATTTTGAAAACTTTTATGATCCCGGTGGTAGTTGTGTAAGATTTAGGGGTATTTTTTTGGGAAACGTAATATATGTCATCATAGAGCAAAAAAAAGCAAACAAATCTCCACTCATTGTTTATCGCATTATAATCATTTTTAGTGAGTTTTCGTAGGTGGCGGCGCTAAGTGGGCATCCTGCTAGCGCCGCCACCCTTTCTCCGAAGTTTAAAGAGCAGAAAAAAAAATTTTTTAGCATAAAATTACCAAAAAAAAAGCAAAAAAATATGGCGTATTCCATTTTATAATTTGCCTTGGTGGCGGCGCTGAGTGGATGGACCTCTTACTTAGATAGTTTTGATGTGAAACAATTCAACTTTATATAGTTGAAAATTACCTACAACAAAGATTAACTTCTGTTTTTTATTTACTTATTTATTTTATTTTTTTAATTATACGACTGTACATTTATCAAATCGACGCCATAAAATTCATTCCAATAAAATCCCACCCAATTCATTCCAATCTAATACACTCCAATTTATTCAAATTCAATCGAATCTACTGCATCTAATTCATACCAAACCAATTGATTCCAATAAAATAAAATCCATTTCATTCCAATCCAACACACCCCAATCCACTCAAATTATATTAAATCTACCTAACACAATTCATTTTAATGAAATTTATTCCAATAAAATGTAATTCAATTCAAGACAGCCCAATCCACCATAATCCATTCTAATAAAATTCATTCCAATACATTACAATCTTTTTAACCCAATTTAATCCAATACATTCCAATCGAAAACGATCCATTTTAACCCAATCCCATCCAATTAATTCGAATCTATTCTAATCTAATAGACTCAAATCCACTAAGATTCTATTGAATTCACTCCATCCGGTTTAGTTTAATCCAATTCATTCTTATAAAATCCAATCCGATTAATTCCAATCCAATTCGATCAACTCCAAACCACCCCAATCCACTCCAATCCAAACAATCTATTTCAACCTAATCCAATTCATTCCAATCAATTCTAATCAAATACGCTCCAATCCATTTCAACGACTTACAATACACTCCATTCCATATTGATTTAATGGATTCCATTCTAATCCATATCAATTAATTCCAATCCAATACACTCCAATCCAATTAATTCCAATTCAATGCAATCCAATCCACTTAAAGTCAATTCCTCACAATACAAACCATGTCAATCCACTCCAATCAAATCCAATTCAATACATTTCTTCCTAACTCAGTCTACTCAAATTCCATTCCACTCTAGCCGAATCTCCTTTAATTGAATCCACTCCAGTCCATTACAGTTCACTTTCATCTATTCCACTCCAATTCATTCCAATGCACTGTAATCCATTCCACTCCAATCCCTTCGTCTTAATCCAATCCACATCCGCCTATTTCAATTAATTTTAATCCATGTAATTCTAGTCCACTCCAATCTAATCCACTCCAATCCACTCAAATTATATTAAATCTACCTAAAACAATCCATTTTAATCAAATTTATTCCAATAAAATGTAATTCAATTCAAGACAGCCCAATCCACCATAATCCATTCTAATCAAATTCATTCCAATACATTACAATCTTTTTAACCCAATTTAATCCTATGCATTCCAATCGAAAACGATCCGTTTTAACCCAATCCCATCCAATTAATTCCTATCTATTCTAATCTAATAGATTAAAATCCTCTAGAATTCTATTAAAATCACTCCATCCAGTTTGGTTTAATCCAATTCATTTTTATAAAATCCAATCCGACTAATTCCAATCCAATTCGATCTACTCCAAACCACCCCAATCCACTCCAATCCAATACAATCTATTTCAACCTAATCCAATTCATTTCAATCAATTCTAATCAAATACGCTCCAATCCATCTCAATGAATTGCAATACACTCCAATCCATATTGATTCCATTGATTTCATTCTAATCTATATCAATTCACTCCAATCCAATCAAGTCCAATTCAGTGCAATCCAATCCACTTAAATCCAATTCCTTACAATACAATCCATGTCAATCCACTCCAATCAAATCCAATTCAATACATTTCTTCCTAATTCAGTCTACTCAAATCCATTCCACTCCAACTCATTACAATTCGATTCATTCCAATACAATTCATCCATTCCACTCCAATCCCTTCGTCTTAATCCAATCCTTACCCGCCCATTCCAATTAATTTTAATCAATGTAATTCTAGTCCACTCCAATATAATCCACTCCAATCCAATGTAATTTACTCCTATTAATTCCTTCCTAATCTAGCCCATTCAAATTTATTTCAATCCATTCCATTTCAACCCATTTCAAAACATTCCAATCCACTCCAATCCATTTAAATAAAATTTCTTGCATCCAATTCAATTCTCGAGACGAAGGACAAGTCATAAAGTATATGAAAATCAGCAAGAAGAAACAGAAAATTAGATTTTCCTTTAATTATTTCTTTCGAAAAATCAACAATTTTCTTCAAAAATCAGTCTTTTTAGCTGACAATTTAACGCTTCGGTTGCGAATTCGCCTTTTTGGTACCAAGATTCATCCCTTTTAGTAAAAATTAAATCTTTTTTGAACAAAAATTAAGTTTCAAAATGAATAATTTTAGTTACAACTTTTCTTTTTAATTCTTTATCACTTTTTGAAAATTGCTTCTAAATCGCCTTGCTTACTCTGTCCATCACCACTTTCGTATTAATACCCAGTGGGCACAAAATTTGGCGACGTCTTTACGACATATTCACGACAGCTTTACGACATCTTTACGACACCTTTACGACATCTTTACGACAACTTTACGGCAATTTTACGACAACTTTACGGCATCCTATGTCCATGTCGTTAAGTCGTCTTTACGATATCGTAAATATGTCGTATGATCTGACGAGGTCTTTATGATATCGCAAAGACGCCGAAACGACATGGACATAGGATGTCGTAATTTTGTCGTAAATATGTCGTAACGATGTCGTAAAGACGTCGCCGAATTTTGTGCCCACTGGGTTCAATTTGTATCTTTTTCACAAACACATTCTGAATTTTCCTGCTAAATTTTTTTCCAGGCTAAATTCTGATACATTTAGGACAATATCAAACAGTTTGAAAAAAAATTAAATTTGTGAACCAAGGTTTGAATGCATTCTGATAGAAAAACATTATAGTTGATATTTGAACAGAAGGAAATTTTTATATTAAAAAGACATTTGAAAAAATTTAATTAATGGTCAAATAGGTAAAAGGGTTGAATTTTCGTGGTAAGACGAAATTAAAAAAAAAATTATTGATATAATTTTTTTGTATGTTTTACAATTTTTCAATTAAAAATAATGTTTTTTATTCAAAATGAAATGGCGAGTAATATTATTTTGAATCTTAAAATCACATAAAAACTATATTATTTTTTCAGAGATTTTGATTTTAACAGGACAACTGACTTAGATGTATTTCTTTATCGTTTCTGAACATCGGTCCGAGACCTCTGTTTTAGATAAACAATTTTTCCTATACAAATTTTATTTTTTCATGACATTCTTCACGAATTCAAATTTATTCTTTTAAAAGAGGCTTTTTTCACAAATAAAACAAAAACTTTGCGTCTTAAAAAAAATATTTAGCACCGAATTTGTAAACATTTTTTGATAAACAACTTTGCTATTACACATTAGTTTGACTCATAAAAATAATTTCATGTCAATTTTCGAGGATATGGAAATGAATTGGAAAGTTAATTAATATAGGTGAATTGGAATTTTTTCCTCAAGCTGTAATTCGAAATTTTTCTAAACAATTCCTATTGGCCCTAGAAAGTTGAAAATCTGCCAGAAATTTGGAGTCGGAACTAAGTAAGTCTATACAAACACTTTCAAAATGAAAAAATTAATTGTTTTGAAAGATTTAAGTTGTTTAAATTAAATTGTTTCATTTTTTAAAAATCCAATTATTTTTTTTTTTTTTGCTTTAAAGTTTACTCTTCTTAATTCAAAAGTCTTTTTTGGTTAAAAGTTGTATGATTTGGTTAAGAAATTACGTTTTTTATTGGAAAGTCATTTTTTTAGTTGTAAATTGAATATTGCAGGTTGGAAATTTAACTGTTTTGATCAAATTTATCTTTTTGGTTTTAAAATGTATCTCTTGGTAGAAATGAGATCGCTTTGTTTAAAAATCTAATTTATTTAAGAGCAAATTCTTTTTAGTTGTAAAGCCTACTATTATATTTGTTGTTCAAAATATATCTTTTTCATTAAAAGTTCTAACATTTGGTTGATAATTCATATACTTGTTTAAAAGTTTAATTCCAGTGCTCAAAATTCGTTTTTCTTAAATTGAAAATTAAAATATTTGTTTTTAAATTTGTTGTTTTTTTTTTGGTTACAAATAAACTTTTTAAACTAAAAATTCAACCATTCCATTTTTTTTAGAAAATTAATCTTTATTATTAAAAATAAATATTTTTGGTAAACAATTGAACTACTTAGTTGAGAGTTGAGCTATTGTATAATTTTTTTAAAGAGGTATCATTTTATTTTAAAATTACCTTCTCAAGTAAAAATTTAATTATTTTATTAAAAATTCAATTTTTTAGTAGAAAATTAATTTTTTTAAATAACAAGTCGAATATTCAAATTTAAAACTTATTTCTTGTAATAAAAATTTAATCTCTATGCTTAAAAATCCAACTATTTTTTTTTAGAAAATCATTATTTTTGTTTGAAAAGTCTACTGTTGTATTTTTGCTTAAGAATTTTTTTTATAAATTGTATTCTTTGGTTATAATTTGTATGGTTTCATTAGAAATTCATTATTTTTAGTTTTAAATTCAACAGCTTTTTTGCAATTTAATTTTTTTGCTTGAAAATTGTCTACCTGGACCAAACTTTACTTTTTTGGTAAAAATTAATATTTCCAGGGTGAAGATTCTAATCCTTTATGAAAATTCGCCTTACGAATTTAAAAATTACTATTTTTGGTTAGAAATGTTATTTTAGTCAAAAATTTATATTTTTCATTTCTAAATTGAACTTTTCAGTTAGTCCAATTTAAATAATTATTGAAAACTTGTACTTTGTAATTAAAATTTTTTTTTTTAATTAAACAATTTCTTTTTAAATTTGTTGTTTAATTTGGTTGTATATACATTTTTTTAGACTCGAAATTCAACTATTAAATTTTTCGTAGAAAAATTAACCTTTCTTCTTAAAAATTAATCTTTTTGGTAAACAATTCGACAACTTAGTTCAGACCTAAACTCTTTTGTCCAAAGTTAATTTTTTTAATGATATTTTTTTTAATCGCAATTTTTTATTTAAAATTTATATTTTTTAGTGAAAAATTAAACTTGTTGGTTCACAATGCAATTATTTGGATAAAAATTAAACTCCGTCGTTATTAATGCCTTCTTCTGGTTGAAAATTGAATTATTTGCTTAAATTTTTATCGTAAATAATTTTTTTCAACCCAATATTTGACTATTCTTTTTTTGGTAGAAAGTTAATCTTCACTGATAAAAATTAAATTTATCTGCTTAGTTGAAAGTTGAAATATTTTATTGAGAATTCTTTTTTTTTATGAGGATTATTATTTGATTTGAAAATTAATCTATAAAGTAATTCTTTCTTTAAAAATTCAGTTTTTTTGTAAAGATTTTCCTTTTTTTATTTGAAATTCAACTATTTTATTCAAAATAAAATATCTTATTCAAAACTCGCTTATCTTCTCAGTGAAAAATTAGTTTTTTGAACTGAAATTTAAACAATGTAATATTTGGTTCCAAATACGTTTCTTCTTTGGGTGAAAATTAGGTATGTTAACTGAAAATTAAAGTATTCTATTTTTAGTTGAGATTTTATCTTTTTTTTACAAATTAAATCTTTTGTCCAAAATTAATTTTTTTAATGATAATTTTTTTTAATCGAAATTTTTTATTTAAAATTTAGATTTTTTAGTAAAAAATTAAACTTTTTGGTTCTCAATGCAATTATTTGGATAAAAATTAAACTTCGTTGTTATTAATGCCTTCTTCTGGTTGAAAATTGAATTATTTGCTTAAATTTTTATTTGTAAATAATTTTTTTCAATCCAAAATTTGACTATTCTTTTTTTGGTAGAAAGTTAATCTTCACTGATAAAAATTAAATTTTTCTGCTTAGTTGAGAGTTGAAATATTTTATTGAGAATTCTTTTTTTTATGAGGATTATTATTTGATTTGAAAATTAATCTATAAAGTAATTCTTTTTTTAAAAATTCAGTTTTTTTTTGAAAAGATTTTCCTTTTTTTATTTGAAATTCGACTATTTGATTCAAAATAAAATATTTTGTTGAAAACTCGTTTATCTTCTCAGTGAAAAATTAGTTTTTTGAACTGAAATTTAAACAATGTAATATTTGGTTAAAAATACGTTTCCTCATTAGGTGAAAATTAGGTTTCTTAACTGAAAATTAAACTATTCTATTTTTAGTTGAGATTTTATCTTTTTTGTTAAGAACTTAACTCTTTGGTTTTCAATTAATATTTTTTTCTCGAAAATTCAATTATGTTTAAATATTTTTTTAATTGAAAATTTAACGATATGTACATCGACTGGATTTTCTGATGTCATAAATATGGGACCTACGTCATTATTTGTGGAAATAATTATCTGTTTTTGCAAACATTAAACATTGTTATTTAAATATCAAGATAAGATATTCTGTTCAAAGGATTTTATATTTTGCGACATAGTGCAATATCGCATAAAAAATTATGACAATTTAAACAAAGATGCCAAAAAAACAGATTTTTATTGATCCAGCGTTACTTGGCCGAGGTTTCAAATAATAATAATTTCTTAATTTTTTCCCAACTCTTCTCTTATATATTTTTCTTGCGTCAACTAAATAAACATTTCACATTATAATTATTTAGTATAAAAAGACGATTTAAGAAATTAAACAAATAAACAAAAATAAACAAATTTTTATAAATTTTAAATTATCACATTAAATTTAAATAAATAAATTACGTGATTCGATGCAATTTTTAATAATTTATATATTTTTAAACAATTGGTGTTTTCTCAAAAAATATTATTTCCGACGAATATTGCGAATTAAGGGTACAGTACTAATTTTATCATCTATTTAATTATTTGTCAAATTTTAAAAATTTATTTTATTTATTTATTATTTTATATAATAAATCACTCAAAACTGCTTAAAGAATCTGGAAATACTTACTTTTATTTGTTTGAACAATACATCATTTTTTAAATTCACGAATTAATTTTAAACCTCTCTTTTGGTTAAAAATTAATTTTTTGTTTATAAATTTTTTAAATCTTTTTGAGACGTAATTGTTTAGTTTATCATTCATTAGTTAAGTTAAAAATTTATCTACTTGATTAATATTTTTATTATTTTGTTGAAAATGTATTTTTTAACTATTAAATTTTCAATGGAAAAAAAAGGTTTGTTAAAAAGTATCATTTTGGTTTTAAAGTCACCTGTCCCGTAAAAAATCATTTTTTCGGTAAAGGAATAAAATAGATCCTTTTTTAATTTATTTTTTTTAGTAGAAAATTAATCTTTCGATTATAAATCTATAATTTTGTTGAAAATTGAGCCATTTCGGTAAAAATGTAAGCAATTTCTTAAAAACTCTTTTTTATATTTGCAATATTCGCAAATCAGTTTTTTGTTCAGTATTGGCATTTTTGATCAAAATTTATCTTTTTCATTAAAAAATGATCTATTCGACTTTTTGTTGAAACTTTATCTTTTTTAGTTAAAAAGTCAAGTATTTATCTGAAACTTTATGTATTGTCTTAAACAATCGTCTTTTCCACCAACTAAATAATCTTGTTACTTAAAAATGTATGTTTCTGTCAGAAATTGAACTATTTGCTTAAATATTAATTTACTTTGTTGAAACTTAAATAATTTCTTTTTTTGGCAGAATGTTTTATCTAAAACTAAAATCTTTTTTACTTGTAATATTAATTATTCCACTTTTCTTTAAAAATTCTTCTATTTTTGATAAAAAATTAATTCTTGGTAGAAAATTCAACATTTTTGTCCAAAATCATTTTTTTGGTTTAAGATTCATAATTTTAGTAAAAAATTGTTCTCTTTGATTAAAAATTTATGTTTTGTTGTTGAATAAATTACATTTTTTGAAGGAGAATTTAATCATTTATGTTGAAGATTCTCCTCTTTGGCTGAAAATTGAATTGTTTTGTGAAAATGCAACAAACTTTGGTAGAAAATTCAACTGTTTAGTCGACAATTGAGTTTTTGGTTAAAAATCAATGTGTTTTGTCGAAATTTCTTCTTTTTCGTAAATTTTTTTTAATATTTAGTTCAAAATTCATTTTTTTTGCATAAATATTTAGCTGAAAATTAAACTGTACAATTTTCCATTAAAGATCGAACTTTTTTAGTTGAAAATTAATTTTTTGGGTGTCAATTCTTTTTTCGTTTGTTGAAAATACATTTTTCACCTAAAAATTCAACAACTCAATTTATTATGAAAAATCGATCTTCCTAAGTTAAAAATTTATCTGTTTAGTTGGAAACTGATCAATTTTAGTGCAGAATTCATCATTTTGGTACAAAATATTTTGAAAATTAATCTTGTTTTTTTTCTAAAATTCTCTGTTTGGTAAAAATAAATACTTATTTTCAAATTCACTTTTTGTTGAAATTTCATCTCTTTTATTTTTAGGAATATAACTATTTTTTCAAAAATTCGATTTTCTTGATTGAAAATTAATTGTTTCTCATAAAATTTATTAAAAAGTTCATTTTTTGGTTTAAGATTCATCACTTTAGCTGGAAATACATAATTTTGATTTGAATTTCACCTATTTTGTTACAAAATCGTTGTTTTCTTACTTGAAAATTTATTTTTGAACCTAAAATTTAAATCTTTTTAAAATATTTTTTTGTTGTAAAAAATAAAATTTCGTGTTTTAAAATGTACATATTTCATTTTTGGTTAAAATTTATCTTTTTAATTTGAAAAGTCTACTATCTGGCAAAAAAATAATCTTTTTTTGTATAAAATTAATCTTTTTTGTTACAAATTTATGTTTCTGTTAAAAATTAAACAATTTGTTTTAAGCCTAATATATTTTAATGAAAATTACACCTTTTTATTGAAAAGTATTTTCTTTGGTTAAAAAAAACTGTTTCGTTTAAAATTCGTGTTTTCGATTTTGAATTAAAAACTTTGGTCAAAAATGTGTTTATTTGTTGAAAATAAATCTTCGTTAGTTGGAAACTCAATTTCTTTGTTGAGAATTTAATTTTAATATTTCCGATAGAAAGTCAATTTTTGTTGAAGATTCATTATTTTAGTTAAAAAATCATCTCTTTGATTGAAAATTTAATTATTTGTTTGAAAAATTATTTTTTGTTGTTAAAAACGTATTTTTATAACTAAAAATTTAATATTTTTATTTTTTGTTAAAATTTATCAAATATTTTGTTTGAAGTATGTCTGTTTGTTGAGAATTCATTTTCTTCGGTTAAAAAATCAATTTCTCAGTAGAAAAGTATTAACTGCTGTTAAAATGTCACGTTTGGACTAAGATTCAAAATCTTATTTTAAAAATCTATCTTTGATTGGAAATTAAACTATTTTGTTAAAAAATCTAGGTTTTTTGGTTAGAAACTTTTTTTTTAGCTTAATATGAATAATTCGTCTTTTTGTTTAAAATTCAACCACTTGATTGATGCTTCATCTATTTTAATAAAATAAAAAAATCGTTGGTTAAAAAATCAATTTTTTAGTAGAGAATTCAACATTTTTGTTACAAAATCATTTTTTGTTTAAGATTCATTATTTCGTTTAAAGTTTATCTTTTACGGTATGAAATTAATCTTCTTTTGTTAAAATTTACTTTTTTGTTAAAAAGCGGAAAATTTGTTTGAAGCTTAATTTATTTTGATGAACATTAAACATTTTGTTAAAAAGTATTCCATTTCGTTAAAAATACTGGTTTGTTGAAAATTCGTCTTTTTGGTTAAGGATTCCAATATTTTGTTGAAGGTTTGTCTATTTCTTAAAATTCATTTTCATTCAATTTTTTTTTAATCCGTTTTTGTTTGGTAAAAAAAGTGTTTTTAATTTAAAAATTGTATCATCTTTTTTGTACAAAGTAAAATTAGCACTTTAAAATGTAGTTTTTTAAAAATTTTTTGTTAAAATTTATCTCTATGGGCTTAAGTGGATTATTTGGCAAAAAATCCTCTTTATTAAAAATTAATTTTTTTATTAAAAAATAAATTACCGTGTAAAAAATTCATTATTTTGTCGAAAAGTTCATTTTTTGATTCAAGATTAATAATTTTAGTCAAAAAATCATCTCTTTGTTTGGAAATTTGCAAATTAACAAAATTGGATAAATATTCTCAAAATTAAAATTTTATTTTCATCGAATAGTTGAACGATTTTGGTTGAAAATTCACATTTTAGCAAAAAATTGATCTCTTTGGTTGAAAATGTTACTATTTTGTTGAAAATTCGTTCTTGATTTGTTAAAAATAAATTTTTGAGCTAAAAGTAGAACCATACAATTTTTGGTGTAACATCAATCCTAGGTACAAAATTTCAATAGTTCGTTAAAAATGTATATCTTTTAATTGAAATTTGAACAACGTCGTATAAATCTTATTGCTTGGAAATTGAACTACAGTCGAATCTGGATTTCGTTATTATGTATTTAGTATTTCCGAGAATAGATGCCGCGTCGCGGGGATATGTGAGAGGAGCTGCGGGGAGACGCGCGATGTTCACTCAGGCGTGACAAACCTGGCATTACTTTTTATTTTTAGAGAAAATTTTCACATCTGATGTAGATGTCCATTATCCAAGTAGCTCAGATACTAAGGGTGATAAATTTAATCTAAATTTGGACAAATTAAAGAATGACTTTAATAATAAAATGCAGGTCGCCTTTAAAGACAGGAATGTTAAGGTAGATAAAAAACTTATTTATAATCTATTACAAAAACAATATTTATTTATTTTAAAGTTATACTGTTTCGAATTATTTTAGAATACATTTAGGACTTTTAGAAGTTTAAAAGAAATTAAAAAATATTTGATACATTTTCGGATATCCTATAAAATATCAAAATATTGGTAAGCGCTTGAAGACTTCTAAAATTCCTTAATTGTTTGCGATATTTTCCAGTTTTTGAAATTGTTTCTGGACTTTTTAACCATTTCTAACAATCTCATTTTAATTTTTTGGGAATCTTTTTAATTTGAAAAATTGAACAATTTGGCATGAAATTCTTCTACGCCTTTTTTGAAATTTTAGTAAATCATTTTTAATGTTTTGAAATGTATTTAAATTTTCTGTTTGAAATAAAAAATCATTTGGAATTTTCCCCATGAATTTTATTAAATTTTTTTATGGATTTAAAAACTTTTTAAAAAATCTGCATTATTAATTTTAAAACGTTGAAATCTTTGCGAATTTTTAATTATTCTACAATTGTTATAAAAGCTTTTGAATATCTGTCAATTTTAATCGATTTTTTTTTCTTAAACCGTATAATCTTATAAAATGTTTTTTATTCCTTTTTTTTAGTTTTGCATAAATAACAAAAAATCCTTAAAACATTTGAGGTTTTTTAGACAATTTTGAAAATTTTTTATAATCTATCTCCACATTCTCTTGAAATCCATATGTTCAAGTGAAAAAATTATTTGAAATTTTCCAGAAATGTTCGGAATTATCTTATTCCATAAAATCATTTTAAAATTCTTGAAAAGCTTTTTTATTCAAAGACCTTCAAAAACTACACATGGTTTCAAATGTTTTTGATCATTTAATATTTCCAATTAATTTCCAAAATTTCCAAACATTCTAACTGATTTAAAAATTTTGTGTACATGTTGTCAATTTAAAAAGTTTTGTATAAATACCGAAATGGCCTTGGAATATTTAGGCTTTTTTGACAATATTGGAAATATTTTGAATTTTTGTGAAATATTTTTAAACTTTCTCTTAAAATTTATTTTTCACAACAAAAAATAATTTAGATCTCTTCAAGAACTTTAAGAAAATTTGTTTAGGCTCTAAAAAACCTTTTAAAATTTTTCAACAGCATTTTTTATTCAAAATGTTAAAAAATCTACATTATCTTTTAAAAAAATTTTAATTATTAAAATATTTTATTATTTTTTAATCTTTTGACAGTTTTTCAATTTACAAGAGGAAAATAATTTTCTTCTTTCCCGTCTGGCAAAATTTATAGTTCATAAATTTAGTTTCTTCCTAAATTTACAGATTAATAAATGTTTAAAAAATTTTTTATGAACAATAATATCAGTGAGGAATATTTGCAATTTTTCGAAAATATTGTAAATATTTTGAAATTTCTTAAAATATGTTTCAACTTTCTCTTAAAATTTATTTTTCAAAATAAAAAAATAATACCAAATTTCCCAGGAATTCAAAAAAATCTAATCTCTAAAAACATTTTAAAATTCTTGAAAAGCTTTATTTATTCAAATTCTACAGAAATCTTCATAATTTTGCAAATTTATTTTAATCGTTATAAATTTGTCATTATATTTCTAAATTCTTAAAACTTATAGAATATCAGAAAACTTTTTGTAATTAATTTGTATTTTTCCTATTTTTTTAATTCTTGTATTGGTAACAGAATTACCTTCTAATATTTATAATTTTTTACATTATTCGATATCTATATTTTTTTAGAAACAAATTTTAATTATTAAACAAATTTACGTCTGACAAAATTTATAGTCTATAAATTTAGCTTCTTCCTAAATTTATAGATTAACAAATATTTTTAAAATTTTTTATAATCAAGAAGGTTGCTTACGCATATTTGTCATTTTTTGAAAATAGTAGAAATCTTTTCAAATGTCTGAAAATCCTATTGGGCTTTCTTCTCAAATTTATTTTTCAAAACAAAATAATAATTTCAAATTTCCCAGGAACTTTAAAAAAATTTGTTTAGGCTCTAAAAACATTCTAAAACTCTTGAAAAGCTTCTTTTATTCAAAATTTAATAACATTTAATAACTTCTAATCAATGTAAACATTTTTTGTGAATGGTCTCAATTTTTCCTAATTAAAAAAAAATTGTGTGAATAACAAATTTACCCTCGAATATTTGGGATTTCTGAATAATATTAAAAATCTTTTAAACGTTTTAAAATCTGTTTGCACTTACTCTTTAATTATTTTTTTCAACTACAATATTATTTGAAATTTCCCAGGAATTTTAAGAAAAAAAATATTTAATATCTAAAAACATTTTTAAAGTCTTAAGAAAAAAAATTATATAAATCTCCAAAAATCTACATATTTTCCAATCGTTTGAGATTTTAAAATATTTTTTAAACTTCTATACCATCTTTCTATTTTTTTAAATGATTCGACTTTATTTATAATTTTAAACAAAGTTATGTATAAACGACAAGATTGCCTTAGAATATTTGGAATTTTTTTGACAATATCCAAAGTATCTTGAAATGTTTTAAAATCTATTTGAACTATCTATAAAAACTTACTTTGCAAAATAAAAAAATTATTGGAAATTTTCCAGGAATTTTGAAGAAAATTTTTTTAACCTGTATAACCGTCCTAAATTTATTAAAAATCTTTTTTTATTCAAAATCATCAAACGGCTAGATTTTTTTTAAGATCTGTAATCGCTTAGGATTTTTCATTATTTTTTCATATTTAAAAAATTTTTAATCATCTGAGTATGTTTTCAATTATCATTCGAATCTTTTTATTTAATTTTTTATAAATAACGAAATTGCCTTTAGAAAATTTCGAATTTTTTGACAATATTGGAAACATTGTGAAATGTTTAAATTTTTTAAATTTTGTCAAGAAATTTATTTTTAAAATAATAAAATAATTTAAAACTTTCACAGGAATCTTTATCATCTTTCTTTAGTTTCTTCGAGCCTTTCCCAATCCTAAAAGTGCTTGAAAATTGTATTTCAAAATTTTTAAAATCTGCATTCAAAAAAATGTTTGGAAATCTGCTTGAATGTTAAATTATTTTTGAAATTGTTTTTAAAAATAATTGAATATGTATTAAAATCTGGATGAATGGTCTCTTAAAATGCAATTTCTCAAAAAATCTGCAAAATTATGTTTGACATACTTTAACATTTTTCAAATTAATTTTAAAACAACATACATTTATAATTTTTCCAGAGATTTTATTATTAGTAGCATTAAGGAAAATATTATTAACATAATTATTTCTTAATATTAAAAAAAACATTGAAAATGAATATATTTTTTATCAATATTTACAAAAATTTAGAGATAAATTTGTTCCTAAGATAAAATTACTTGTTTAAAAATTTTAATTTACAAAATTTATGAAAGAGCGAATTCGTAATATTTTTTAATAGATAAAGAAACCCTCGGATATTCCAAGTTTTTTAATTTCAAGAAACAAGATAATAAAAGTACGTATATCCAAAAACCTGAAAGGCCAATACATATTATTGAATGTAATAATTTAAAATTAATGAAATCATAGATTTTTAATGGTGACTAAGAATAAAAATCAGTTTGAATTTTAGGTGTTTTGCTACAAATTTATATCTTTTTTAAAAAATTGAACAATGTTGGAAAAAAGTAATCCCCTTTGTTTGATTAATAATAAAAAATAATATTGATAAATTATAATTAAAAAAACATAATTAATACAAATAAAAAATCGTTGAGTGATTTTCAGAAATAATTAAATAAAATTAAATAATATCTTTATTTAAAAAAAAAATTAGACGACTCATGGGAAAATTTATGAAAGATGAGACTTTGATCTTCTTATTCAAGGAAAATAATAAAAATGGATTAGGAAGTGAATAGCTATATGGCGAAATGTTATCCGAGCCTTCAATGATATCGAAGACTTTTGAAATTCATTAAGGGGATTAGAACTACTCGGGTTTTCTCCGCATACATAATACATTAATGAAGATACAATGTTCAATATAATATTTAAATCACATAATCTAAAAGCAATGTTACTAGCGAGAGAAACGCGATTTTTACGAAAAATGTTTTTTTTTGTTTTTTTTTTAACATTAAGCGGTCTTTTGCTCCTGTTAAATGCAACGCGCTAGCTAGGACTGTATGGCGGGCTGCAGTCACCCGATATACTTTCAAATAAAATAAAATCTGCAAGTACTGCATTTCCGTCACTTCTAATAATATATTATATAAAAATAAATTATAATAAATTATGACTCAATAATAAAAAAATAATAAAAACAAATAAGGCTAATTTTTATGTTGGTTTGATGGCAAGAAAAAAAAAACTTCTTTACCAACGAAAGATAATCCTTTATTTATCCTCATGAATATTTTCTATCTCTTAAGCAATCTAAATTTACGTTTATCTTTTTCAATACCCTCTTCTGTATATCATCCTATCCTTTGTCTAGCTACGTAATTTTTTTTGTGAATCTAAATTCTCGTCTATATTTTTCAAACCCATTTTCTCTCTCCCATTGTACTATACATCCTATCCTTTTTCTGCCCGCATTATTATTTTTTCACATCATTATCTTTCTGTTCGTCTCAATTCCCGTCTATCTTTTTCAATCTTCTCTTCTTTATCTCTTCCTACCCTCCTTTTCTCCTTTTTTTCTCTTATCAATCTCATCCTAACCTTTATCTATCTAAGTCGATAATTCCCTATTTGTTTAACAAACTAAATTCACATCAATATTTTTCAATCCCTCTTCTCTTTCTCAACGTACGATACATCTATCAACGTTTATCTTTTTCTATATATTTTTCCATCTAAATTTCCTTCTATCATTTTCAATTAGTTCTTCTCTATCAAATCTTTTCCTTTATCTATCCTCGTCAATATTTTGTTATCTCTCAATTAATAGAAGTTGCGATTTGTCTTTTTCAATCCCCTCTTGTCTATTTCGACGTATCATACATGTATCAACGTCTATCTTTTTCTGTCTATTTTTCAATCTAACTTCACGTCTATCTTTTTTAATAATCTCTTCTCTATCTCATCCTGTCCCTTTTCTACTCACATTAATATTTTTCTAGATAGATAAACGTTTATTTTCGGCCTGCTAACCTTAAAAAACGGACTTGCTTACACATCCAGTTTTTTTTTACAGAATTTTCTTACAGCTGACTATTACAAATTAACATCCATCAACACCTTATAACTAATCCGCTCGCCTCTATATTCGAACCTTCCTCGCTGCGCCTCGCCTCGTCTCGCACGCATGTCCTTTCTTTCCTCGCTATGCCTCGCATTGCCAACCTCTGTCTCCGCGGCTAACGCCTAATAACTACTATTTAAAATACTAGACCATTACGTTCGCGCGCGCGTGCTCACTTTTGTACTCATTTTTATCATTTACTCAATTTTCTAATGACAATTTATTTGTTAACATTTTCTGAGAACTTATATTCTTGTTGAAATTAGATTCTGAAACAACGAATTCAGTGTATCAATGAGACTTAAAATTTACGATTACTATTATTGGGGATCGTTAACATATTGTGTAGCGTTATATTGGGCACTTTTACCTTTCCACACCCGAAATGCAGTTAGGTCACATTTTTTTGTATTAATTTTAAAAACTTAATAGACGTTTAATAAATTTCAAATTATTTACAACGAAAGAAGTATCAGCAGTTTTTTTAGAATTATATAATTTTTTCAATTTTCATGAGATAGTTAGGAAAGATTTTTAAATATTTCAGATGTGTCAAAAACAGAATGTAAAAGATTTAAAAAAATATATTTTTTATTTTACAGGATTTTCTATATTATTAGAAAAATTCAAGCCTTTTTAAAATATATTTAGGACTTTTGTAATTTCAGAAGAAATAATAAATATTGCATACATTTTCGCGCCCTTTAAAATTAAATATCTCTAAAATACCTCTTAAATTCTTAATTTTTTTTTCTGAGTGGAATTTTTCTTAAAAATTTGAAACGTTATTTAAAATGTAAAACGCTGCCTAAAAATATCCCCAATTTTCCTAGACATGTACTTTACCATATGAGTTTTCAGTTTCCACACATTTGGTCACAATGTTTCACTTAAAAAAAAAATTAGTGTCCAGACGTTTGCGTTTTTAACGTCTGGGTTTCTTTTAGTTCGAAAACTTTAACATAATTCTGCATTTTTTTTAATCTGCTGCAGTTTGAAAATCTTCTTGATTCTCCCTAAATCTTCAAAATATTTATTGAATTTTATGGTTTAATTAATTTTTTATTTCTTTATGTTGCCAAATTGAGATATTCGTCTTTAAAATTTTCTACACTTTTTCGAAATTTAAGGAAATATTTGATGTTTTAAAATCTTTTTGAAGTTTTTCCTAAAGCTCGTTTTTCAAAATAAAAAATCGAAAGAAATTGTTTTAGGGACCTAAAGAATATTGTTCATTGTCCTGAATTTTTAAAAAATTCCTAAAATATGTTATCAGTTTTCATTGTTTTTGAATCGTTTCAAAACTTCATAAATTTTTTTACTTTAGTAAAATTTGTTCTAAAATTATATACTATGGCACGATGTTGCTTTAAAAACTTTTAAACATTTTTTTAAATTGCTTATATTGCTCTAATTTTTCGAATAAATTTTTTCAATTATTTGATTTTACTTGTCTCTTTGAAAATGTAAAAAAAGATTACCTAGACCTGAATAAATAAAACATTTTTCTCTTCTTAAAAACTCTGGATATTATAATTCCAGAGTTTTTAAGAACTTCGATGTTGTGAAACAATTAATCAGCTAACAATTAATTGATTTTTTCATAAATGATAACATAAAAAGTATTTAACAATAATTTTCATTCAAACATAGAAATTATTTTCTCTCTACATTTTTTATTAATTTCACATTCATTTTTGAAGATTTGTCAATAATTAAATTATGTTACATAAATTCGAAAAACTAAGTTCTAATCGTTATTTATTTTAACAATCAAAAAACGTTAATTAGCTAATAATTAATTGACCATTTCACAAAAGAAAAACCATTAAAATATAATTTTGTTATAAAACATTCAAATAACTTTAACTTTGTATATTTTTCAAATTTGAACTTTTATTTTTGAAAATTTTATTTGATCTTAAACTTTTGAACTAATTCCAGAAAATTTCACTTTTAGTAGAATCAGTTGATAATTAATTAATCAGTTCGCAAAATAAAAAGCATGAAACAATGCTTTTCATCGAAAAATTTAAATAATGTTCACATTATGTTTATAGTCTCCTTTGAATTTTGAAATATACAAAGAAAGTGTGTATTATTGATAAAATTTTCAAATATTCCATAGAAAAGTCAAATATATATTCGTATAATTTAGAAATCAGAATTCCGATATTCATTTCACAACAGAACAAAAATATACATAAAAAATTAAATTAAAAAATATGTATTTTAAACATTCATAAAATGTTATTACATAAATTATAGCCGATATTCAATTATATAAAATTCACGTGAATCATCAATTTGTTAACTTAAATTTAAAATGTAGTCCTTATGTAATTTAACATTGTAAAAAGAATTAATGAAATAATAATTAATTAATCTGTTCATAACATAAAAATAATTAAACTATAATTTTCATTTAAAAATTGAAATAATTTTTCCTCTGCCTTTTTTTCATTTGCAATTTCATTTCTGAAAATTTGATTGCTTGGAAACTTTTGATACTTATCCCAGAACAAAATTGAAACATGTTTAGAAAAATGAAATGCAGATACTGATTTCGCAACATCAGAATCATTTGAAAAATTACTCAATTAAAACTGTGAGATTTGAAATATTAATTTGCTTTTTGCATAGACATTATATTCAATATTCATTTATATAACCTTTAGATTTGAAGCAGCATTTTTATACATCTAATCTATTAATTAAATTGTAAACTAATTATTAAAAAATAAAAATTAAATTTAAATATTTAACTAAATAATCTGAAACTAAATACAGTAGAACCTTGCTTATCCGAGGTCGATTTATCCGAGTTCGCGATTATCCGAGGCCGCTTTATCCGAGTTCGCGATTATCCGAGGCCGCTTTATCCGAGTTCGCGATTATCCGAGGCAGAAACAAAAATAGTTGACCCATCTTATCCCAACTATAGCGCAATAGTAGTTCGTATTATCCGAACCTTATGCATAATTCATACATATGAACATTCAGAAACTTTAATTATACAAACTATATAAAATATTCAATTACACAAACTTCAAGTTGATTTTCGATTTATGTACTTAATTTAAAAAAATGAAAATTTAATTTTTATGTAGATTAATATTGTGAAAAAAATGTATTAACTAATACAGAATCAATCTGTTGGAAAGATAAAAGGCATTAAACTATCATTTTCATTCGAACATTGAAATAAGTTTTAATCTACATCCTTTTAAAAATTTTAAATTTCATTTGTTAAAAATTTGGAAAATGAAATGAAAATATTAATCTCAGAACACCAGCATAATTCCAAAAATGAGTTAATTGAAGTAGAGGTCCTTTAAAAATAAATTGATTTATATTATGAAAATCATATGTAATGTTTCATTATATAACTTACTTCATGTTACTTAAATTTAAGGTAAAAAATTCTAATCTTTATTCAATTTAATATTTAAAAAAAAAAGATTTAGCTTATATCAATTATTCATTTAAGAAGAAATGAAGCATTAAACTTCTCTAGCTAAGTTTAAAAAAATTAAAATATTTGTATATATAAATTAGAAAATTGAAACTAAATACTCATTTCACAATATCGGAGGCACGAAAAAAAATTATAAGCATGTATAACATAATATTATTAGGCTTTATAATTTGCAAATATAAAAATCATGAAAATATTATTATAACGAAAACGTGAAAAAAATTTTGTTAATGACTCAATATGTAAAATTTGGAATTAATATAGCACCAACATTAAATAGTAAAGTAAGTAAATTTTGATCACATTACATTTAAATAAAAATTCGATATTATTTAATTTTAATATAAAAATAATAAGTTATTTTTACCATGAAATCATTAATATAATTAGAAGATAAAAATAATACATTTATTAAATTCTTAATTAGTTTAAGATAACCTTAGGTGTAAATCAAAATTTTTATTATAATTTATATGATAATTTTATTAAGCCTAATTATTTCACAATATATCTATTAATTTAATAATCCTTCATATAAATTGAGAAAAATTATATTATAACATAAACTTGAAATAATTATTCCCGTAACATTAAATAAATCAATTAAGAATTGATTAAATTCTATTTAATTTTCAATTTGTAAATAATTTAAAAATATAAGTATAATATTATTATAAAAAAATTATTATCATATATAAATCATGAAAATATTATCATAAATAAAACGTGAACAAAAAATTTGGGTAATGCCTTAATTATGTAAAATTTATAATTAATATAGCTCCAATAATAAATAGTAAGTTAATTTTGATTTGATAATATTCAAATAAAAATTCTAAATTATGCAATACATTTATTTAATTCTAATTTATCTCATGATAACTTTATGTTTTACTACAATTTTTAATTATAATTTATAGAGTAAGAATATTAAACTTAATGATTTCGCAATATATCTATTAATTTAATAATCTTTTATTTTATTAAAAAAAATAAAATTTTAAGATAACATTTAAATAATAGTTCCTGTAACATTGAATAAGCGAATTAAAAATTTATTAAAATTATAATTAATTTGTATTTTGTAAATAATTTTAAAATATCAAATATGAATATAATATTATTATAAAAAATTATTAACATAAATAACATAATACTATTAGGCTTTCTAATTTGCAAAAATAAAAATCATGAAAATATGTGATTGAATCGAAATTATTTAAAATTTAAAGAAATTATTTTTTACATGTAAAACTGTTAATCGAGTCTATATATTGATCAAAAGTATCTTCAGTAATTTAATGTAACGATTAAAGAATTGTGAGAAACAAATTTAAAAATAATACATAACTATGACTTTTTAAATGGTGAGACGCCCCGAGATGTTTTGGTAAATGTCATAAGAAATAGCTAGATCATAAAAATACAATTTTTAATGGACATAGAAATCTAACTTAAAAATACGGTTTTGAAATCAAATCGTTTTACCTATATGTGTATTTGAATTTTTTAGTATTTTGTAACAAAAACCCCACTTAAAAAAAATTGTCACTTGACACCTTCTTCCTTTCCGCCCTTAATATATTAATTTTATTACAAACGTAACACAAATTGTGAAAATCAATAATGAGCAAGAATATCGATAATCATGATTAAATATTTAATATATTTAAAATGCTTCGATCACATTTTCCTGCAAATTATGGATAAGTATTTTTAAATAAATAAAACATAATAATAATTATTTTTTATCTTGTAGACACTGTATTACATAATTTTATTTATTCAAAACTTTTCTACTTGAATTCTATTTCATTTTATTTGACACACATATGTCACTTTTTGTCCGCAAAGAGAGGTTATGAAACTCATAACTTAAAATTATAGTTATTCTGTATTTTACTTCATCGCTCTTCAAAATTATTATAATACATTTTATTAGGATTCAAATATTTCTGCACCTCAAAATAACAAGGAATTTTTATTCTTACATTTTATATTTTAAAATCCCTTACATTTGCCGCCCTACTCATCCAAGATGGAGAAATTAAGCGCAAGGTCCTGATTGGTTCGGTTTTTTTACTTGCGCGTGGCTAGACCATGCATTTATTAGATCATGCACAAAGTTCACCAAGTAAGATTTCGCCTCCATGTGCTACTAATGGAGATTACGAGTTTATATATATATATATATATATATAGGATTTACAGTTTCCAGTACCTCTTGTGTGCCAAACAGCCATGCTTCATTATCTACTACATCTATCCCTGCTGCATTAGATTTTTTCAACTGCCTTATCTGTTTCGTTATCTCCTCGTTATTCAGCTTCTCTTTATCTACCCCCCTCGTTCTTCTACTCTTCACGTCTCTCTTCCGCGTATCAGATTCCTGAAACGCATCCTTCAAAAATTTCCCTCAATCATCGCTCCCTATCATCACACTTATATCCACCCTACATTTCCTAAACTCATTAATTATCTTCCACACGTCCTCTTGCGTCTTAACACTTTTCAACTCCTCTTTCATCTTTTTTTCCTTTTCCTGCTCCTTCTCCTTACACATCGCCCTGAACTCCTTCCCCAATTCTACATACTCCCCCAATTTCCCGGTTTCTTTCTTCAGTTTCCTCTACTCCTTCTTCAGCTTTCTCTTCATCAATTTACATTCCCTATCCCACCACGACTTCACCATTCCTTTTTTCTTTTTCCTAAATGCCTTATTTTGCATACAGCCTTTCACTTTCTCTTTCAGATCCTCCCATATCTCGTCCACAGACTCCCCTTCAAAGCTTCCGTTGCCTAACTGCTCTCTCGTCCCTCTCTCGCCTCTGACACCCTCTCCCCTAGAGACCCTTCACCCCCATCCTGCCCTTCCCCAGCCTTCCTTTGTATCCGCAAATTTAATGGCTCATGGTATGATTCCACCCTCTCTTCCACTGCGAATATCCCTATCTCCTCCCACCCTTGCATATTTATAATCAGATAGTCTATGATCGATACACCCAACTTACTCACATACGTGTATTCTCCCTCTTCGTCTCCTTTTACCATACCATTCGCCACAGCCCAGCCTCTGTCCTCCATCCAGTCTCTTATAATCTCCCCCTTTTTATTTATTATCTCATCCTACGATTTTCTTTCGAAGCTCTCCCCTTACAGATACGGGCCCCCTTCAATTCTCGCATTAAAGTCCCCTTCCCAGTACCACCAAACCCTCATGTCTCTCTCCTAGTATGTTTTTTACCCTTTCTTTAATCTTTTCCATCTCATTCCTATTTTACACATTCACAAAATTATACATTATCCCTCCTATCTTTACAGCCCTCATCTGCACGCCCTCCCCCTCACCTTCTCCAGGAGCTACTTCCTCTAATCCATCCCTAACCCCAGTTGTAATGCCCCCCACTAGCCCTTCCTTTCCTCTTTAGTTTGACGGCCTCATGTAGCTTCCACCTATACCCCCTTGGCAACTTTCGCTCTACTCTATCCCATTCGTTTTTCTCCACCCACGTCTCTACCAGGTCAATCACATCAATCATACTTCTTTGTCAAACTAATTTTACGTCTATATTTTTCAATCCCATCTTGTATTTCACATCGTGGCCTACATCTATAAACGTTTTTTTTTTCATATTTATTTTTAATCTAAATTTTTCTCTTATCATTTTCAATCTTTTCTTCTCTATCAAATCTTATCATTTATCTATCCTCATTAATATGTTGTCATCTCTCAATTAATCGAAGTTGATATCTATCTTTTTCAATACCTTCTTATCTATTTCATGCGGTCCTTTTTCTACCCACGTCAATATTTTTCTATTTTTCTGTTAGTCTCATTCCCGTCTATCTTTTTTATATTTGTCTACAATCGGTGTCAATCTAAATTTTTGCCAGCAATTTTCAATCCCCCATTATCTATCTCATCCTATTCTTTATATATCTACGCCAATGTTTTTCTATCTCTCAAGTAGTCTAGATTTCTATTTATGTCGTTTAATCTATTCTTCCCTATATCATCGTATATCATGCGGCTATCAACGTGTATCTTTTTCTATCTATTTTTCAATCTAAATTCACACGTATACCTTCTTTAATGCCCTCTTCTCCATCATGTGCTATCCTTCATCTATCTTTATCAATATTTTTCTATCTCTATGTTAATCTATTGTAAATTACCATCTATCTTTTGCAATCTCTTTTTATGAATCTTATTCTATCCCTTGTCCATCTAGGTCAATATTTTTATATCTCTCTGTCAATTTAAATTCCCTTCTATCTTTTTCAATCTATTCTTCTCTATCTCATCCTATCCTTTACCAATTTACGTCAATCTTTTTCTTTTTCTATGTGAATCTAAATTCCCGTCTATATTTTCCAATCTTCTTGTATCAATCTTATCCTATCCTTTGTCTATCCACTTGAATATTTTTCTATCTTTCTGTGAAACTAACTTCCCGTCTGTCTTTTTCAAGTTTCTTTATCTGGTCCTATCCTTTATCTATGCACGTAAGTTTTTTTGATTTTCTATATCAATCTACATTCCCGTCTATCTTTTTTTATCTCTCTATCAATCTAAATTCTTCTCTATTCTTCTCAAACTTCTCTTTGCTATCATATCTTATTCTGCGTTTATTGATTTCAATTTTAATTTCCGTCTATCACTTTGACCCATCTCTTCTGAATCTCATACTATCCTTTTATGTTCTTCAATATCCTGTTGCCTATATTATAGTATCACACATTTTTCAACGACTATCTTTTTCTGTTTATTTTTCAATCTAAATTTACGTCAATATTTTTAATACCCTCTTCTGTATCTCATCCTGTCCTTTTTCTTCGCACGTTAATATTTTTCCATCTCTCTATCAAACTAAATTCCTGCCTATCTTTTTCAATTTCTTCTTCCCTATCTCATCGTAGCATACACTTATCAACGTCTATCTTCTTCTATCTATTTTTCAACCTAAATTTACGTCTATCTTTTCAATACGCTCTTTTCTAACTCATTCTGTCCTTTATTTATTCATGTTAATATTTGTATAGATTCATTTTAATCTAAATTTCCGCCTATCTTTTGCAATCTCCTTTCATCAATCTTATCCTATCCTTTATCTGTCCTCGTTAATATTTTTATATGTCCATGTTAACCTAAATTCCCGACTATCTTTCTCAATCTCCTCTTTCTTATCTTATCTTATCATAATCTATCAACGTCTATCTTTTTCTATGCATTTTTCAGTCTTGAATTCCCGTCTGTCTTTCTCTAATCTCTTCTCCTCTATATTACCTTATCTTGCGTTTCTCGATGTTAATCTTTTAATAGGTTAAACTAAATTCCTAGCTATATTTTTCAATCTTCTCTTCTCTATCTCATCCTGTCCTTTTTCTACCCCTGTTAATATTTGTCTATCTCTCTGTCAATCTAAATTCCCGTCTATCTTTTTCAAATTTCTCTGCTCTACCTCATTCTATCCTTCATCTGTTCACGTCAATGTTTTTCTACTTGAATGTCAATCTCAATTCCCGTCAATCTCTTTCAATCTCCTTTTATCCATTCTATCCTATCTTTTAACTATCTATATCAATATTTTTCCATCTTTCAAGTAATATAGATTTTCATTTATTTTTTTCAATCTCCTTTTCCCTATCTCATCGTATCATTCGTCTGTCAACGTCTATCCTTCTCTATCTATTTTTCAATCCAAATTCATATGTCTATCTTTTTCCATGCTCTGTTCTCCATCTCGTCCTATCCTTCATTTATCCACGTCAATATTTTTCTATCTCCGTTAATATTACTCAATCTTCTTTTATCAATCTTATCCTATCCTTTGTTTATCTACATTAATATTTTTTGACCTCTCTGTCAATATAAATTCCTTTCAATCTTTTTCAATCTTCTCTTCTCTATCTCATCCTATCCTTTATCCATTCACATCAATATTTTTCCCTTTCTTTGTCAATCTTAATTTCCATCTATATTTTTTAATCTGGTTTGATCAACCTTATCCCAACTTTGGTCCATCCGCGTCAATATTTTTCTATCTCTCTGTCAATCTAAATTCCTGTCTATCTTTTTCAATCTTTCTCCTCTGTATTTTATCCTAGTCTGCACTTAAAAAAACAAGGTGTTCTCTTTAACCTCAAATTTAACAACAAAATTGACATCATTGCAAAAAAATCTTTTCTTTTTAGCTCCTTTTTAGTATTTGGCGGGGGGGGGGGGGG
>NC_046660.1:3367304-3384515 GCF_010883055.1 Belonocnema kinseyi | reverse complement strand
GAGTTTCAAAGATGAGTAGTCCGAAATTTGTAAAATAATAGTCCTTACAATTTTTAAGCATATTTTTTGCTTTAAACTTTATTTACATTGATGTAATACATGAAGTTATTTTTAAAGTATTAGGCATATATCAAATAAAACGCTTAAATATTTTTTGCAATTCATGAACATTCCGTGACATTTAGTGAAAAATTGATATCATTTTTAACAATCAATCCTTTTTAAGTATCAGAATTAGAATCTTTTCTTAATTTTATCATATTTTAGTATTAATATTAACTTTTTACACTTAATTGTTGTATTTTATAATTAGGACACGACACGACAATTTCTGACAGAACAATTTGAAACAACTGAGACAAAATTATAATTTTCTTGAAAAATAAGCCTTAAAATTTGCAGCAAATAATGTAACTAATTTTTGCGAAATGAATATTACATTTTTCAAATACAAATTTTACTATTTTATTGTTTTTGTTGAATATTTTTCTTATTGGACAATTTATCTTCTTTTTTTTTAAGTAGAACTGCTTTGTAAAAAATTAAGTTTTTTGGTTAAAGATTCTTGATTTTAGTTTCAAATCTTTTGATTAAAAATTTTTGTGACAATTTGTCTTTCTTAGTCAAAAATGTATGTTTTTTGTTAAAATTTTATCCTTTTTGTTGAAAAATTAGGATTTTTTCTTAAAGATTCAGCTATTGGTTAAAATGTTAAATATTTTGTGAAAATTCAACTACTTGTTTAAATATATTTTTGTTTATATATAAAGATGAATACTTCATTAAAAAGTGAATTGATCTATTTCAGTTGAAAATTCAAATTCATTCTTTTTGGGTAAAAATGTAACAATTTGGCTATAAATTCATTCTTTGAATGAAGATTCTTTATTTTAGTTAAATTTTATTTCTTTGTCTAAAAATGAAATAATTTTGTTGAAAATTTTATTTTATTTTCTTCTTATTTCCAAATTTAACTATTCCATTTTTTATTTTAAATTGATCTTTTTGGTATAGAAATACTTTTTTCTACAAATTTAGATGATAATTGAACAATGTAACAAAAATTAATTTTTTTAGATGAAGTTTCTTTATTTTAGTTTGGAAATTTAATATCTCCATTGGAAAATTTGATTGTTTCACAATTTTTAAATTTACCTATTCAATTGTTTATTGTAAATTAATTTTTTTGGATTGAAACTTCAATTTTTTCAAATTTAGATGAAAATTCAACAATTTGGAAAATTTCATGTTAGTTGAAATTTCATCTTATTAGATAAAAATAAGAAAATTTTGTTAACAATTTTATTTTTTGTAATTTAAAAATCGAACTAATCAATTTTTTCTTTTAAGTTTATCTTTCTTGTTAATACTTCTTAAAAAAAATTTTTTTTACTAATTCCTGAATTGAACTATTCAGTTTCCTATGGCAACTTTTTTGTATTCTGTTGGAAAATTCATTTTTATAATGAACATTATTTATTTTATGTGCAATTTCATCTTTTTGTTTGGAAATTTTATATTTTTATTGGAAAATTGGATTCTTTTCCTAAATTTGAAATTGACCTATTACATCTTTATTGGAAATTTATCTTTTGTGTTTTAAAAGTTTTTTTCAATTTGGATGAAAATTTAACAATTTCAACTAATCAATTTTTTTCTTGTAAATGTATCGTTTTGTATGAAAATACTTGTTTCTTTTGTTTAATTTAAATAAAAATTTAACAGTATAACTAAAACTTATTTTTTTAAATTAAGTTTCTTCATTTTATTTAAAATTTTATTTCCGGCTGTAAATTTCATATTTTATTTGAAAATTTGATTTTTTCTTCTAATTTTCAAATTGAACCATTTAGTTTCCTATTGCAACTTTATTCTTTATTTTTTTGCGGAAATTAATTTATTGTCTTCATATGTATATTGAAGATTCAACAGTTGGGATAAAAATTCTTTTCTTTTTAATAAAAATTCTTTATTCTGTAGGAAATTTCATCTCTGGTTGGAAATTGATTATTTTTATTTGAAATTTGATTCTGTTCCTAATTTTTAAATGAGCCATTCCATTTTCTATCATAGACTTATCTTTTTTCTTTGAAAATTCACATTTTATCCATATTTTTTAATTTAAATGAAAATGTAGCAATTTGGTTAAAAATTCATTGTTCTTAATCAACATTCTTTGTTTGATGTGAAACTTCATTTTTTGTTGTTGGAAATTTAACATTTTTATTGGCAAATTCGATGTTTTTCCTAATATTTGAATTGATCTACTTCCTTATTTATTAAAATTTTTGTTCTTTTTTCATCAGAAAATTATTTTTGTTGTTGTTGAAAAATTAGATAAAAATTTAAAAATTTCATCCATTGAATTTTCTATTGTGAATTTATCTTTTTTGGTTAAAAATTAATTTTGTTGTGGTTTAAAGTTCAATTTTTTTGTTTCTTTAAATTTTGATAATTTAACTATTCAATTTTTGCTTGTAAATTTATCTTTATTGTTTGGAAATCAACTTTTTAAAACATTTTTATTATTTTCTAAATTTAACTATTAAGTTTCTCATTGAGAATTTATTTTTTATTTCTTTGGAAAATTCTTTTTTTTCAAATTTAAATGAAAATTCCATAATTTGGCTAAAAATTTATTGTTTTTAATGACTATTCTTTATTTTATGTGTTTGATTCTTTGATTTGTAAATTTACCTTTTTAGTTTCAGACATTTTTTTAAATTTGGATGAAAATTTAAAAATTTCAACTATTCAATTTTTATTGTGAATTTATCTTTTTTGGTTTAAAATTAATTCTATCGTTGTTTGAAATTAATTCTTTTGTGTCTGAAAATTGAGATCAAAATTCAAAAATTTAGCCAGAAATTCATTGTTCAAAGGAAGATTCTGCATTTCAGTTGAAATTTCGTCTCTTTGGTTGAAAATTTAATTATTGATTTGAAAAATTGATTTTTGTCTCATGTCTAAATTGAACGATTCAGGTTCCTATTGTATTTTTATTTATTTATTTATTTTTTTTTTGAAAAATTTTTATTTTATAAAATTTAAATAGAAACTAAACAATTCGGTTAAAAATTCAATTTTTTATTAACATTCTTTATTTGATGTAAAATTTCATTTTTTGTTGTGTTTTAAAATTAACTATTTTTTATTTGAAAATTTAGATGAAACTTAAAAAAAATTAGCCAAAAATTCATTTTTCAAATGAAGATTCTGCATTTTAGTTTAAATTTTGTTTCTTTGGTTGAAAATGTAATATTTTATTTGAAAATTTGATTTTTGTCTAATTTTTAAATTAAACGATTCAGCTTCCTATTGCATTATTATTTTTTTTTAATCTAAATGAAAATTCAACAAATTGGATAAATCTTTATTGTTTTTCATTAAAATTCTTTATTTGATGTGAAATTTCATTTTTTGTTGTGGTTTAAAATTCATTATTATTTTTTTAAATGTAGATGAAAATTCAACAATTTTAGTTGAAATTTGGTCTCTGGCTTAAAATAAAATATTTCTTTTTAAAAACTTGATTTTTTTCTAATTTATAAATTTGTTTAATTTTTTATTATAAATTTATCTTTTGTGTATAAAAATACATTTTTTTGTTGAAAATTTGATAATTTTTTGTTCCAATTTCTAAATTTAAATATTCAATTTTGTATTGCTAATGAGTAAAAGCCAATTGTTTAAATCTATTTAACAGTATTCAAAAAATTGTTAATTATAACTTATAAATACTATAGCGTTTATACTCTGTAAATAATGACAACTCGTAACCGATACGTAATCTTATTACATCTTTAATTTTTTTTTCTTTTTTTTTCTCATTAAAACTGGCAATCTTTCTGCCCACGATAGACGTTTGTATCGATGTTGAATTTCGTTCGCAGGCACATGAAATTTATCGCGATCGTTAAGTTCACGTAAAAGCGGTAGTGTATCAAGGACGCCCGGTAATTTTGACCCATCTGGACAATGAGAACGCCCTGCCCCCTGGCTCTTTCGAAAACGTACACAGCCGTGAGGTTGATGTAGATGGTAGAAAGTGAACCGTTTCTTACTTATTCGATAAAGCTATTCTATGTTAATCTTGAATTTCGTGAATCCAGACTTTTTTTACATACGTGCGTTCTCTTTCAGGTCACGGTAAATGCCACTTGATCCCGAAATTGGATCAAAATCATATAATCGCGCGAATTTTCCACGAAAAGTGATTGCTTTTAAACAAAATTAATTAATTTTCAAACCAAACAATTTGATTTTAGTATCGAAGACGAGCTTTAGATAAAACTGATGAATTTTTAAGGAAGTGGTTTGATTTTTATCTAAATTAAAAAGAAATGAATTTTCAATAAAAAAAAGATAAATTTACAATAAAAAATTGATTGATTCAAGTTCGAAATTAGAAAAAAAAAATTTTAACAACATTATTTAATTTTGAACCAAAAAGATAATATATAACTAAAATGATGAATCTTCACAAAAAATTTAAGTTTTGGCCAAATTTGTAAGTTTTCATCTAAATTTAAAAAATTAATATTTGAACAAAAAAAACTTAAATAAGGAATTGAATAGTTAAATTCAAAAATTAGAATAAAAAATCAAATTTTCAAAATAAATGGTTTAATTTTCAACTAAAAAAATTTATTTCCTACCAAAAAGACGAATTATACTTAGAACACGTGAATATTTAACGACGTGGATAAATTTTCATTTAAATTTTGGAAGAAAAAGAATTTTCAATCAAAAAAGTCAAACTTAAGATAAAAAATTAAATTATTCTATTCGTAAATTATAAAAAATCTAAATGAAAAAAAAAGAATATTAAATTTTCCACAAACAGATGAAATTTTAACTAAAATAAAGAATCTCCATTTAAAAAAATGAATATTTACCCACATTTAAAGTTCAAACTAATAAATGAATTTTCAAACAAAGAAGATAAATTTGTAATAAAAAATTAATATTTTCGTTTAGAAATTAGAAAAAAATACAATTTGAAGAAAGTTAATTTTTAAATCGAAGGATAAAAATTCAAGTAAAAATAAAAATCTTCATTAAAAAAATGAATTTTTGGCTAAATCATTGAATTTTCATCTAAATTTGACAAATAAATAAATCTTCAAGCAGAAAAGATAAATTTACAATAAGGAATTAAATATTTCAATTTAGTAATTAGAAGAAAAAATCAAATTTCAAAAAGATAAATGTTGAATTAAAAACGATAAATTTACAATAAAAAATTAAATAATTCAATTTTGAAATTAGAAGAAAATCAAAATTTCAACTAAAATTAAGAATCTTCATCAAAAAAATTAATTTTTGACCACATTTTTTAATTTTTATCTAAATTCGCAACAAAAAAATAAGAAATAAATAATTTTACAATAACAAATTGATTATTTAAATGAAGAAATTACAAGAAAACTCAAATTTTTTCAAAAAATTGTTAAATTTTCAACGAAATAGATGAAATTTTCACTAAAATTATGAGTCTTCATTTGAAAAAATGAAGTTTTTCGGCAAATTGTTCAATTTTCATTTAAAGTTCAAACGAACAAATCCATTTTCAAACAAAGAAGATAAGTTTGTGCTAAAATAATTAAGAGTTTCATTTAGAAATGAGATCAAAATCCAATTTAAAAAAATTTCAACCCAATAGATAAAAACTCATGTAAAATGAAGAATCTTCACACAAAAAAATAATTTTTTTGCCAAATTGTTCATTCTTCATCTAAATTTTTAAAATAAATAAATCTATTTTTGAACAAAGAAATAAATTTTTAAACAAAACAATAAATTCACAATATAGAATTGAATAGTTCAGTTTAAAAATTAGAAGAAAAAATCAAATTTTCAACGAAATTGTTTAATTTTCAACCAAAAAAATGTATTTTCTTCCCAAAAGACTAAATATACTTGGAACACGTGAATATTTAACGAAGTGATTGAACTCTCATTTAAATTTTGAAAAAAGAAATTTTTCAATTAAAAATGTGAAATTTAATATAAAAAATTCAATAGTTCAATTCGTAAATTATAAAAGATCTGATTAAAAAAAAAAAATAAATTTTCAACTAAATAGATGAAATTTCAACTAATATGAAGAATCTTCATTTAAAAAATTAATGTTTACCCAAATTTCTGGATTTTCATTAAAGTTCAAACAAATAAATAAATTTTCAACCCAATAGATCAAAATTCAACTAAAATTAAAAAACATCATAAAACATCAGAATTTGGCCAAATTTTGGAATTTTTATCTAAATTTGATGAATAAATAAATTAATTTTTAACAGCAAATATAAATTTACAATAAAGAATTGAATAGTTTAATTTTGAAATTAGAAAAAGAAAATCCAAATTTTATCAAAATTATTTAATTTTGAACCAAAAAGATGAAATTTCAACTAAAATGAACAATCTTCTTTCGAAAAAATAATTTTTGGCCAAATTGTGGAATTTTTATCTAGAATTACAAAAAAAAAATGAATTTTCAATCAAAAAAGATAAAATTGTAATAACAAATTGAATAACTCAACTTAGAAATGAGAAGAAAATCAAAATTTCATCTAAAATGAAGAATCTTTAACCGAAAAAATTAATTTTTAGCGAAATTGTTGATTTTGTATTTAAAATTAAAAAGAAAATTTTGTAATTAAAAAAGATAAATTTATAATTAAAAAATTGAATAATTCAATTTAGAAATTATAAGAAAATCAACATTTCATCTAAAATTAAGAATCTTCATTCAAGAAATTCGTTTTTGGACACATTTTTTAAATTTTTATCTAATTGTTAAAAAAAAAAGTTACAATAACAAATCAAATATTTCCATACAGAAATTAGAAGAAAACTAAAATTTTTGCAAAAAAGTGTTACATTTTCAACCCAATAGATGAAATTTTAATTAAAGTGTAGAATATTCATCCGAAAAATATATTTTTGTCCAAATTTTTTAATTTTCATCTAAATTTTCAACAACAAAAAATCAATAAAGTGACAATAACAAATTAAATATTTTTATGTAGAAATTAGAAGAAAACCCAAATTTTTCCAAAAAAGTGTTACATTTTTAACCAAATAGATGAAATTTGAAGTGAAAGGAAGAATCGTGATTTTAAGAAATACATTTTTGGCCAAATTATTAGATTTTTATCTAAATTAAAAAAAAGATTGTATGATTAATTTTCAAATAAAAAGCTAACTTAGCAATAAAGAATTGAACAGTTCAATTTATAAAATAATTTGAAAAAAAAAAAAAATTTTCCACAAAATTATTTGATGTTCAACCAGAGATGAAATTGCGACTAAAATGAAGAATCTTTATCGAAGAAATTAATTTTTAGCCAAACTTTTGAATTTTCATTTATTAAAAAAAAATTCTATTGTAAAAGTGAAATTAACGATACAAAATTAAATAGTTCGATTTATAAACAATAAAAAATCCAATTTTCAAAAAGTAATATGTGTGTTTGTGTATTTGTAGATATATAATTAAAAGTTGGTCACAAAGCCAACCGCAGGATTTCGCCGGGAGCGGGTGCTAATCTGAAAAATTACACCCGATCCCAGCGAAATCGCGGTAAAATTTCAGTCACAATTACGTCTCACGACCGTGAAATAGGTGGTCTCGTGCACCCTGAGGACACGGAACGACCCAAGGACGACCGCCTTCTGCATTTTTTCCGCAAGTGTTTTAGCATATTGTTCACACGCAGGGATGCTTTTCAGGCTACTAACCAGTGAAAGCTTGGCACCTTCAAAAGCGCGGATGACAAGGACGATTAGTTTGACAGAAAATTCCGGGTACGATCGTCTCAACACTCTTATGAGGTATCTAAACCTCTCTTTCTTTTAATTATCCTTGGCTATGATGTTTTTATCAGCTGGTGCCGAAAATTCGATAACGAACATGGTTCGCTTCTCGAAGTCAAGGAGAACCACGCCAGGCCTCGAGTGTGCAACAGAAACAATTTTCGAGAATATAAAGTTCCAGTACATGTTAAGTTTTTAACCAAATAGATAAAATTAAACTAAAATCTATATAAAAAGAACGAAAAGGGACGTAACGAAAGTTTCGTTACGTTCCTGTTTGTTTCTTTCCACATAAAACTTTAACGAAACACAAATTTGACAATCTGCCTCCGTAGCTACATGATTTTTTAGTAACTTTTCATACTTAGAATTATTTTCAGGTAAATTATATGGAATTTTAAGAAATAATTGGAAAATATCTGAAAATGCCCCTTAATTTCCCTCGAATCCCTGGTTCTGAGGAGGTTCTATTCACTAATCATAGGTCTTTTAATTAAAATTCTTCCTCTAAGGGTTGTTATTTCTGGGCTAATTTTTGTTAATGTTTGTTAATTTGTGTTCTTAGGAGTTTATATTCATTAATCATAGGTCTTTTAATTTATAGTCTTTCTCTGATGGTTGTTTTTTTTTGGCTAATGTTTGTTAATATTTCTTAATATGTGTTCTTAGGAGATTCTTTTCACTTATCATAGGTCTTTGATCAAGAGTCTTTCTCTAAAGGCTGTCATTGCTGGGTTGAGGTTTGTTAATTTTCGTTCTTAGTAGTTACTATTCACTAATCTTAGGTCCTTTAGGCACTATGCTTTCTCTAGGGGATGCTAGTTCTGGGCTTTTATTTGTTAATATTTGTCAATGTTTGTTCTTAGGAGTTTCTATTCACTACTCCTAGGTCTTTTAATCAATAGTTTTTCTCTAAGGTTTGTTATTTCTGGGCCAATGTTTGTTAATGTTTGTTAATGTGTGCTCTGAGGAGGTTCCATTTACTAAGCATAGTTCTTTTAATCAATAGTATTTTTCTAAGGGTTGTTATTTCTGGGTTGAGGTTTGTTAATGTTTGTTCTCAGGAATTGCTATTCACTAATCATAGGTATTACTTGTCGATGGTGTCGTTATTTTCTATTGTCAGGCGTTCTGACTGATAATTGCCGAAGGTTTTAATTAAATATTTCTAACTTCATTATTGTTTTATGTTAGTATTGTAGTTAAAAACTATAAGATTAGAGAATGAGAACGTTATAACATGAGTGAATAACTAAACCATGAAACGGACAACAATCATGCTTGTGGATAAAAACAAACCTTTGCAATGAACAATAAGAATTTTAGAAACCAATAAGAACAACCTATATAAATAGTAAATTACAATAACAATAAGGGAAGGTAATGAAATCATCCAATTCAATAACGATAATGAAAAACAACAAGAAATATTCAGTTTAGTTCTATAGAAACGGAAAATAACGACGCTAGCCATTATCAACAACAATCTCTTCAAATTGTCAACAACACCTAGAAAAATCCTCTGAAACATAATGAACATTAAAGAGCGTCTGAATCAGTAGGGAATAATTACAACTGCTATGAGATGATAAATTATCTACAGTTTATTTGTTGATTCAAAGACTTCTTCAACCTACGTTCTTGATCCTTCACCAGAGTTCTTATTGTCTCTTTTTGGTGGTTGTTGTTGTTAGTTTAATGCTTCTTATTGTTTATTTTATGTGTTGTTATTGACTAAGTCTGTATTTTATTATTCAATAGTGTTGTTATTTTTCATTATCAGGCGTTATGACTAATAATTTCTGGGCGTTTTAATTGTTGTGTTCTTAATTCTTTATCGTTTGATACTATCAAACAATAAAGAACTTGGAAAATATCAATTGCAATTACGATCCACAAAATCAGAGAGTAAAACTAAACTTAAAAATAAATTTAACCTTGCTACGGACAATAATTATGTCACCGGATAATAACAAACCGGTGTAATGGACAATAATAACTCTAAGAACATACCAGAGATCTTCTATAAATGATCAATGAGAACTCTTAATAACAGAAAATAACGAATTCATCATATCATCAGCAGTCGTTAGAAGCACCAGAAAATGTTTAATTGAAATCTGTAGCAACGGAAAATAATGACAGTAGCAGCGATGTATAACAATCCCTACAAATTGTCAGTAACTTTTAGAACCATCTTCTAAAACATGATGAACAATAAAGACCCTTTCGGGTAGTGTGGAATATTAATGACTATCATAAGATGATAAGCTGCCCAAAATATAAGTAATTGTTTACTTGAAAGATTTCTTTAAACGACGTTATTAATACTTTATAATGGTTTTTATTGTGTCTCTCTGAGGCTTGTTATTGCTGGGTTAATTTTTGTTAATGTTTGTTCTTAAGAACTGCTGTTGTCTAGTCATAGGTGTTATTCGTCGATAGTTCTAACTGATTATTACCATGGGTTTTAATTGATTATTTATAACTTTGTTATTGTTTTATATTAGAATTGTAATTACAATCCATAATATCAGAGAATGAGAAAATCATAACAACTGTTTATAACTACATTTTTTATCGGACAATAACCATGTTAGCGAATAAGAAGAAGCATTTTAAAAATACAATAATGATGCTAGTGACGAACAATAACAAAAACTATAAATGGTCAATGACAACACTTGATAATGGAAAACAGCAAAGTCATTAGATTATTAACGTTCAATAAAAATACATGAAAATTTTATATTAAAATCGATGGCATCAGAAAATAACAACATTAGCAGAGTTCTATAATAATTCCTACAAATTGTCAATAAAACCTAGAAACATCCTCTAAAATATGATGAAAAATAAAGACCCCCTCGAAAAGTGTGAAATAATTATAACTATTATAAGATGTTAAACTATTTAAAATATAAGTTATTGTTTGTATGAACGAATTCATTTATCAAGGTCGTAGATTCTTTTTAATAGTATTTAATTTTCTCCTTCTGAAGGTTGTTGTTTCTAAGCTAAGTTTTCTTATTGTTTGTTTTACCTCTTATTATTAATTAATTCGAAGAGTTATTTGTCAATAGTTTCATCATTATCCATTATCAGGTGTTCTGACTGATAATTTTCGGGGGTTGCAATTGATTATTTCTAACTTCGTTATTGTTTGACATTAAAAATGTAATTAGAATCTATAAGATAAGAGAATAAGAACGTTATTACAACCAATAACAATATCTTGAAACGGACAATAACCATATTAGCGGATAAGCAAAAACATTTGCGATAAAAAATTTTTATTTTAGGAATGAAAAAGAATAACCCCTATAAATAGTCAATGGCAACCATTAATAAAGGAAAAAAAGAAAGTCATCATATCATTAGCATTCATTAAAATCACCTGGAAGAGATCAACTATATTCGATAGCTACGGAAAATAACGACCTTAGCAAAAACAAAACTACAAACCCTGGAGATTTTCAATAACATCTAGAAACATCTCCTAAAATATGATGAACAATTAGGAACCTTTGAGATAGTTTTCAACCATAAATTATAAATGGCAACTATTAATGACAGAAAATAACAAAGTCATAAGATCATCAACGGTCAATAAAAATAGCTGGACATTTTTAATTAAAATCTAAAACAAGGGAAAATAACAAAGCTAGCAAAATTAAATTAAAATCCCAACAAATTTTCAACAAAAAAAGAATTGCTTAAACGCAGAAAATAACAAAGTCATCATGTCATCATATGGGTCTATAAAAACAATTCTGAATAAAGGGCTTAAAATCCTACTCAATTTACAAGAAAAAAAAAAAATTTTTTTTAATCTGCATAAAAAACGGGCCTCACAGGAAAAAATGTTTTACAAACAAGGGAAATAGTGGGATTTTTTTATGAACATTGGGTAATAAATTATTATGATTAAAACATTATGTCTGCCATATAATTCATTTAATGCCTTTTATGCTATTGATTGTTAATTATTATTATCTGATTAATTTTGTTTACAATTTTAAATTACATAATGGTTAAAGTGAAATATTTTTAAGCGAAGAAAATAAATGTATTATTTACTTTAAGTTTATGTTATTTAATATGGCATATGATTTGTATTAAAAAAGTATAACTATATTTTAAATACCCCTATTACTAATTATGTGAAATTATTTTAAAAGATCACTAATTCTTAAAATTGTCATCGAAATATAGGGTAAAAATTATTTTGAGGTTTCAATGAAAATAATTAATTACTGCTTTTTCTATTATGAACTGATTAACCAACTATTGACTGATTTATTTTTTATAACGGAATATAAATTGTTTTCATTTGAGTCACATAAATTAATTATTGACATTAAGGTTATTTCATTTAATATAGGCTATTATTTCTATAATAAAATTAATTGTTTTTAATCTATCCATTCAAATCTTTTTTGAAATGTTTGCAATGTTGAAAAATGAGTATCTAAATTCAGTTTTTATAAATATATGTATAAACATTTCAATGCAAATAATTCTTGAATGATTTTTTTGTTCTGTACTCATTAATTAACTATTAATTGATTCTATTTAAACCTTTGATTTTTGCAATGAGTTTAAAATGTTATTAATAAATCACATTCTAAAAATGAAATTTTAAATTTGGCAAAAGGTATTAAGTAAAAATCATTCGAAGGCCTTAGTGAAAATTATACATAAAAACTTCTCATATTGTGAAATAATTAATGAATTTTTAGCTGAGTAATTTTTGCAAAACATTAAATTAAATAAAGTTTAAAATTTAGTATCTTAAAGTTAGGTGAAATAAATTTATTATTTATTTGGAGAAAATAATAATATAAAAAAATAAAAATTATTTTTAATGTCTAAATAAAAATAACAATTCAATGGTTTTTACGTTATGAATACATTAATTAGTTATTAGCTGATTTTTTAAATATATTAAATTACATAAAGGCAAGAAAGAAAGATATTTTTATGAAATTTTTGAATTAAAAAAAAGGCATTTTCTACACACAGTTGAAATTTTAACCCGAAAGTATGAATTTTCCAGAAAAATTTAATTTTTTCAATGAAATAGTTAAATTTGCTTCCAGATTATTAAAATTTTCGTCCCAAAAAATTTAATTTTCAAGAAAGCAGTTGAATTTCGAATAAAAAACGATCACTTTTTGAGAAAATTGTTAAATTTTCAACCAAATGATACAATTTTTAAATTTTTGTTTTAGATTGAAAATTTATCAGTTTTTTACAGATTTAAATATTTTGTTAAAAATTTGTCCCTTCGGTTTCAAAATTAACACTTTGGTTGACATTTCTTTCTTTCTTGTTTAAAATTCTTTCTTGGTTGAAAATTAACTTTCTTTGGTTCAGAATTCAACAACTATTTAAAATTAATTTTGAACTGAACACTAACATAATTTATTTTTAGTTAAAAGTTATTATTTTTGTGTTTTTTAAGTCTGCTGTTATCTTTCCGAATTCACCTTTTCTGAATAAAAGTTGTATTTTTTTGTTTAAAATTTAAGAATTAAACAAAATTTATCCTTTTTGGTTGAAAATTCAACTTTTTCGTTTAAAAATTTCCCCTTTGTGTTGAAAATTCCACCATTTTGAAAATAAATTTAATTATCTAATTTAAGAAGAATTTGTTTTCAAATTCATATTTTTGGCTTAAAAATTAAAGATTCGGTTTATAATACGTCTTTTTGATTTGGAAAATCCACAATTTGGTTGAAATTTTGTTCTTTCTTGACTGAAAATTATTTCTTGGTTCAAGATTAACTTGCCTCGGCTTAAATTTAAACAATCTTGTTGAAAATAATTTTTGTTTTTGGTTTTATACTAATTTTTCAATGGAAAATTGACCTGTTAGATTTTTGGTTGAACGTTGCTTTTTTCGGTGGAAACTGCTATAATTTTTTGGATTAAGAATTCATCCTTTTTTATTAAAGAAAATCTGGCATTAAATTTGGAAGAAAATTTAAAATCCAAAATTTTTTTAAAATTCCCCTTTTTTGTTGTCAATTTAACTGTTTTATTGCAAAGTAGTCCTGTTGTGTTTGATATTCTACTGTTCTGTTCGAAAATTTAACTATTTGATTCAAAATATTTTTGTTGTAAAAATTTCAATTTTCGCATTGAAATTTCAACTGCTTGGTAGATAATTATCATCTTGAAAATTAAACAATTTCGTTGCCATTTTTTTTCTTGATCAACAAATATTTTCTTGCTCAAAAATCATCTTTTTGTTTTCAAAATTCATTCCATGAAGTCTTTTTGTTGGAAGAATAATCTATTTGGTTTAAAATTTCTCTGTTTTGGTTAGATTAAGTTATTTTTTATTTAAAAACAAAATTAATTTTGGCCAAGCCATCAACTGCTACATGCATTTTTCGTTAAGAATTTTATTTTCTTTTATTAAAAAGTCAACTACGGGATTAACAATTGAACCAATTTTAAAAAAATGTTTTTTTTAATAATAATTAAACTTTTTAGTTATGAAATAATATTTTTGGTTAGAAATAAACTCTCTTGTTAAAAATTGAGATTGGTACTGATCATAATGTTGCGCCTGAGGGTGCACCGAAAGTTGGGGACCACTCATATAAAAAGACCCAGTCGTCACCAGGTCAGCATCATTCAATCGTCTCCCAATCACCGGCTCAGCAAACCATCTCTATCTCCTCAGCAATGGCATTCAAGGTGAGACAATAATTACCGAATCAGTGAATTTTTCTTTCGAGATTCGAAAGTTTCAAGTTTAATTCCTCTTTTATCAATTTGAAAGTGGCCTTCATTAAAATTGTCAAAGAATCGTTGCGGGTAATGAGTGAAACGGGGTAACCTCCAGCTGGGTAATTGATGTTGGGGTAAACTAGGATTCTAAAATGGTTATATTACTTTAAAAACAGTAGCGAGAATGAGAATATTACCGAGAATATAACCGAGAAATAAATTCTCGGAGAATTTATAAAAATCTTAGAATTTATTTCTATTAATAGAAAATTGCATTTTTTCGTTAACTTGGAACGATTTCTTATTGTTTAAAAAATATTTTATGTATATAATAAGCATCCGGTGGAAATATTTTCCAAACACAATGTAGAAAATTCAGTTACTTAAAATTCAAAGAATTAAAATTGTAATATTTGGAATTAAAACATTCCAAATTTAAAACTTTTAGATTACAATTTTTTTTAATAGACAATTTTATTAGAAAGGAGTTGAAAATATTTTATGTATATAATAAGCATCCGGTCCAGTATTTAAAACTTTAAGAAGGAAATATTTTCCAAACACAATGTAGAAAATTCTGTTACTTAAAATTCAAAGGAATTAAAATCGTAATATTTGGAATTAAAAACATTCCAAATTTAAAACTTTCAGATTACAATTTTTTTTAATAGACAATTTTATTAGAAAGGAGTTGAAATTCTATCATTTTTAATTTGAAGCGTAAAAAATTAAACAATCTCTCTTTTGTTCTAAATTTTATGATTTGATTAAAAATTCATTAATTTTTTTTCTTTGGATAAAAATTTAATCAATTTCTAATGATTTTTTTGTTGTTTAATTTATCTTTTTTAGAAGAAATTTAATCTTTCTTCAATAAAAATGTAACTTTTTGGTTAAAAATTCAACTCTTTTTTTTAATTTTGTCTTTTTTATTTAAAAACTCACCTGCTTTAGCAGCAATTACATCTTTTTTGATAAAAATGCGACTGTTTGATTATAAATTAAACTATTATTTCATTTTCTTAAAAATTGAATTATTTCGTAGAAAATTTACTTTTTGTTTGAAATTTATACCTTGGCGTTGAAAAATAAACTGAAATCATTTCTGGATGAAAGAACAACATATAAAAAAATATCTTTTTTATTATAAATTCATCTGTTTTAGTATAAAATTTAATCTTTCTGAATAAAAATGCAACTATTTGGTAGAATATTATTCCTTGTTTCAAAATTTATATTTTGTTCGTAAAAACTCGACTAAAATCTTTTTCAACAGAAATTGAATTTTTAAAATGAAAATGCAACTTTTTGGTTAACAATCATTCTTCTTTGCTTGAGTATTTAACTAATTTGTTTCAAAGATTTGGTTGAATCGCTTTGCTAAAGAATCACTTTTTTTGTTAAAGATTTATATTTCAAGTTGAAAATTTATCTCGTTGGTTAAAAATTTAATTATTTCATTGAAAATTATTCTTTTTCAATTGAAAATTCAACTATTTGGGTAAAAGAACAATTTAATTTTTATTAAAAGCTTATGTCTGGTTGAAAATTTAATTGTTTAGTAGGAAAAACTTCTTTTCTTGGCTTAAAATTCATTTTTTAATAGTAAACGTAAATTTTACATTTTTCTTAATATTGATGTGTTTTAGTTGAAAATTTGCTTTTTTTATTGAAAAAATATTATTTTTTATTTTGAAATTTTCTTTTTTCGGGTAAAAATGCATCAGTTTCGTGGAAAATTAATATTTTTCTGAACATTCATGTTTTTTGTTTAAAAATTCTATTTTTTGAGGAAATTTTGCCTTCTGGTTGTGAAGGTTCAAAAATCTAGATAAACTTTTAGGTTGAATATTTAACTATAATTTTCAAACTTAAATTATTTTGTTAGAAACAATCTTTTATAATAGGAATTACATTTTCTTTTTGAAATAAATTAGTGAATCTAGAAAATTTTAAATTTCTATATAACATATAAAATGATTTTTTAACTAAAATGATGAAACTTAAAAAAAAATGTTAACCGAATAGTTAGTCGATGTTTCAATACAAAAGATTAATTCTCTACGAAAAAAGATTTGTCTTTAACAAAGTTCATGAATTTTCATCTGAACAAAATCAATTTTTAACCAAAATTAGAATAGTTAGAATGTTAGAAAAATAAATGTTTAACCAAAAAAAAACAATTATCCACCAAATTTTTTTTATACAAAAAAAAAATTATTTTTCAAACGAAAATACAAGAACTAAATTTTCAGTCAAAACAATAAATTTTCAACAAACAAAAAAAATTATTAACAAAATGATTCAAGTTTAAATCCAAAAGATAAATTTTCTCTCAAAAAAGATAGTTTCAGTCAAATATATAAATTTTTGACTAAAAATGATAAATTTACTACCAAAAAACAGGATAGTTCAATTTTCAGTTAAAAAAATTAATTTTAAATAGAAGAATAAAAACAAGTTTTTAGCAAAATGAATTAATTTTCAACTAAAAATATAGCTTTTTCAGCAGAAGTGGAATAGTTATATCTTCAGCTAAAAAAATTAATTTTTAAATAAATAGAAACAAATTTTAAACCAAAGTGATTGACTTTCGTGAATTTTCAATCTAGAAAATAAATTTTATTCTTAAACAAATTTTCGACC
>NC_046660.1:3359230-3367204 GCF_010883055.1 Belonocnema kinseyi | reverse complement strand
TTAAAATTTTATATTTGCGAACGTTTTTGGATTTTTTCAAATACTGTGAACATTAAAAAAACATGCGTTATCTAGAAACATTTTACTTAAAATTATTGCTATTTTAATTTCAAGAAATAAGCTTCGCAATTTTAAATGTTAAAAATAATTTTTGAAAATAATGTCTTATTGTTGTATTTGTAATCAATAAAATATATTTTTTTTAAAATTCTAATTGATAAAATTCGGGTATTTTATAGATCGCCAATTTTCTGTCGGGAATTTTAATATTCTGCAATTTTCCAATTCGGTAATATTATGAACTGTCGAGAATGTTATTATTCGGGAATTTTGCAATTCGGCAATTTTGCATTTCGGAAATTTTATAATTCTGAAATTTTATTATTCGAAAATTTTATTATTCAGGAATTTTCCAATTCGGTATTTTTATTTTTCGGCAATTTTATTATTGGTGAATTTTATTTTTCGGAAATTTTCCAAATCGGTATTTTTATTTTTCGGTAATTTTATTAATCGTGTATTTTATTATTTGGGAATTTTCCAAAACGGTATTTTTATTTTTCGGAAATTTTATTATTCGCGAATTTGATTAATCGAGAATTTTCTAGTTCGGGAATTTTACAGTGTCGGGAATTTTATTTTTCGAAATTTTTCAGTCGTCCCAAAGACGTTTCATTTTAATTGAAAACAATCCTTCTCCTTCAAAATTTATCATTTAATTTCAAATTTCATCTATTTGTTAGAAAATTATACTATTTTTTTGAAAATTAATTTTTTTCAATCAAAATTTTGAACTCTAAAAGAATTGCTTAAATAAATATTGGTCAGTAATATTGCATCTGTAACAGAGTGCAAGATGAAGATTTTTGAATCCAATTAAAACCACATCCCTTGAGTAAAAAATTTATTTATTTTGTTTCAAAGTGATTGCTTTCTTTTTACAATTTATTTTTTAATTTAAATTTAAACTATTTTGGATTAATATTTATCGTTTTATTTCGCAATTTATCTTCTTTATTATAAAATTCAACTTTCTGGCTAAAAGTAAGTTTTTTGAAATTCAAATTATTCTATTTAAAGATTGAACATTTCATTAAAAAATTTATCTTTCTAATTGAAAATTTAACTATTTTGTTGAAAATAGTTTTTTTTTCAATTAAAAAGTGCAAAAGTATGGTGAAAAACTAATCTTTTTTAGTTAAAAATTCAAAACTGGCTGAAATAATTAATTAAAAATTCTATTGAGAGATTTCAGATGTAAAATTATTGAAACTAATATTGATAATTAATCGCTAAATTTTTAATTATAAAAATGTTTACAAAATAAAAAGAAATTTTCTATTAAATTTGTTAAATTTCTAATCAAGGAAATAAATGTTAAACAAAAAGGACGGATCTTGAAGCAAAAAGAATAAATTTGTAGCTAAGTAGTAGGATTTTAATTCAGAAAATGAATTTTCTACAAAAAAATTTTTTTTTCAAATATACATACATTTTGAACAAATAAAATAAATTTTCGACAAAATAGTTATATTTTCAAATATAAAGATTGAATATCAATAAAAAGTTCGACTATAAATGAAATAGATAATTTTTTGATAAAAAAGATTAATTTTTAATAATAGAACTAATCTTTAAGCAAAGTAACGACGTTCCAACCAAAAAATTAATTTTTAATAATTCTTAAGGAAGTTTATGAATTTCCACCCCTAAACGGTCAATTTTTGACTATAAAGAGGCCAATATTTGTATAAAGAAAGTGAATTTTTCACTAAAAAGAACAGTTTTATTTGCAGTTAGACAAATAAGTTTTTAAAGGAAAAAAATTAATTTTCAACAAAATTTGTTTACAATTTCTATATAAAACTTAAGTTTTAGTGAAAAATTTAAGTTTATACCAGTGAAAGGAATTTTGAACCAAAAAGATTAATTTCCTAACAATAAACATTATTTTTTAACAAAATCTAGAAATTTCAAACCAAAATTTAGATTTTTTAACTGAAGAAGATACATTTTCCACCAAGCATTAAGTAATAAAATAATGAGTTAAAAAATTATTGAATAATTTTTTGAAAATAAAATTGCAAAGCTTTGAACAAATAAAAAAGACTTTTTAATTTGAATAATGAATCATCAACCAAAAAAAATTAATTTTTCACTTACAAGTTCCACTTTTTACTAAGATAGTTGAATTTTGAACAGAAAAACGTTTTTGCATTCGCTGTTCACGGTTAGCGAAAATATTAAGAAAAATAATAATAAATTATAATCAATAAAAATAATGAAATACTAAAAAAATAATTAGTAATAATGATAATGATCAAACTTATATTGAGCTGTAACCATAAGCTTGAATATTAATTTATAATAAGAATAAAACGTAGTAATAGAAAAAAAATTGTTCCTTTGAGAAATTTCTATAAGAAACTCTTTTTTTATTATTTTTATTATTTATAATTACTTTTTCATTACAATCTTTAATTCAATGAATAACAAAATATCGTATTAAAATAATAATAGTCATTTACTTTCAAGAAGATTTAATAAAAAAATTTCCCTGAGAAAATACATGTTCTTCGATATTTGTTTAATATGTTTGTTACTAACCATTGAATTAAATGACTGCTAAGAAGATTTCAAATTTAAAAGTAAGTTTTAAAATAGCATAAATTAACAAATCTGAGATGAAAAAAATTCAACTCTCAAGCACCACAGTAAAGAATTTGTTTATTATAATAATTTTGAATAATAATAATAGAATTATTAATGCCCTATGATTGCAAATTAGGGTAATCCACATTAAAAAACAATGTCATGGATATCGCGCCTCAATTTGTTCAAAGCTTATATCACTGTATAAATTTGGAGTTCGATGTCAATTTTGGGCCCCTTTTATATTTTGGGCCCTATGTCAATTGTGGACCCTATCTCAGTTTTGGGCCCTATATCAATTTTTAACACTATTTCAGATTTTGGGCGTTATGCAAATTTTGGGCCCTACGTCTGTTTTGGGCCTTATGTCAGTTTTAACCATATCTTAATCTTAGGCCCCTTAACTATTTTTGGCCCTATATAAATTTTGGGTTCTATATCAATTTTGGACACTTTCTCCACTTTGACCCTTTGTAAACCTTGGACCCTAAGTTGAATTTCCGTTTTGGGCCCTATGAGAATTTTAGGCTTCTTAGTCGAATTTGGCCACATATTAAATTTGGGTCCTATTTCGATGTACCCTATTTCAATTTTGGATCCTATATCAATTTTAAACTTGATCTATTTTTGGGCCCTATTTTATTTTTGGGCCTTATTTCTATTCTGCAAAACTACGAATTTTTAACTCTATTCCTAGAGAAAATTGCAGAAATCAATAATGAATCGATCGAACAATTTATGTAAATATATGATTATCATAAGTTAATAAATGAGTTTTGCGAGTTTTCGGTATTAGTCGCGATTTTTTCAAAAAAAATTCCTGTCCATTTTTAAAGTAGAATAATGTAATACCTCATTTTTGTTAATAAACACGATTGTTTAAACAATTTAATATTATTCTTAATAATTTTCTCAAAATAATCCTCGACAATTTCATTTTGTTCTAAAGCGTTCCATTTTCTGTCCAATTTTCAATCATAATAAGGTAAATAATTAATTAAAGTTAAAAAAAGCGATTGTTTAAACAATTTGTTATCATTTTAAATAATATTTTGATTGGCAATTTATTATTGTTTTTATAATTTTTCATAGATAATTGCTAGCAAGTTGTAGTTTTTTCTGAATTTTTGAACTTTTGTCAACTTTTTTCTCAGTCAGTTAAAAATTAATGTAAGGTAGGAGCAAATATTTATTATTAACATTAATTTAAACTAAAAGGTTTTCAGGAATTACTTGAAGGAAAATTTACATTTAATATGATACATATAGAAAATTTAAAGAATATTTGAAATATGTGTTTTATTTCAAAAAAATATATTTATAATAAAGAAAGAGATTGTTTGAATCATGATTCTCTCTCATGTTTAACAATTATTTTTGCTAAATTTAATTAAATATTAAGTTACTTCACCTGAAAAATAGAGCAATAGTTATATTATTATTTATTTCTTTTAGCATTTCATTACTTTCAGTCCTTCTTATTTATTATTATTATTTTTAATATTTACGCTAATTGTTTTTGGTTCCTGAATAATCATTTAAGTTGAAAAGTCTTTTTTATTCGCTCAAAATTTAGCGACTTTGTTTAAAAAACTGGCTTTAACTGGCCATTTAATTATTGCTTGTGTGGTTAAACATTTATCTTTTTTAGTTGAAAGATTTACATTTTGCTTAAAAATTTCTGTATTTTTTCAAAAAATAATCTTTTTTGGTAGGAAATTAATCTTTTTGGTAGAAAGTTTATATCTTTGGTTTGAAAGTTCTTTTTTTTTCTTAAAAATTAGATTTTTGAACTCCAAATTTCACTATTTAATGTTCTTTTAACATTAATCTTCTTCAGTTCAAAATGAAACTATTTTTTTTGAAAATTTCTTTGGATTCAAAATTCAACTATGACGTTGGAAATTCGTATAAAATTAAAATATTTAATTAAAAATTGGTCTTTTTTAACAACTATTTCGTTGAAATAAGTTATAAATTTAATTTGTTTTGTCTTCTCAAAAATATAACAGTATGGTGGAAAATTGATCTTCTTTATTTGAAACTTTAAAAATTTGGCTAAAAATTAATTGTTTTTTATAGAGATTTTTCATTTAAATTACAAAGACACCCCCTTTATTTATCACGTAATTTCAAAATTCATCTATTTGGTTGAAAATTTAACTATTTTGTTCAAAAATATCATTTTTTTTTACTGAAACATGTGAACGTTATTTTTGTTAAAAATTTCTTTTTTCAAAAATATAGCTATTTTCATTTTTGATATGATTAAACTTTTTAAGTTGAACATTTAAGTATCATTGAAAATTCAAATATTTTTTGTTGAAAATGTCAACTTTTACATTTTAGAAAAAAAATTAACTAATTTTGTTTATTTCTGTATTTTGTTATAACTTTGTCATTTGTAGTGGAACATTAAACTTCTTCTTGAATAAATTTTCCGTTTTCCTTAGAAATTTAACTATAAGGTTGGAAATTCCGTTAAAAACTAAAATGTTTGGTTGAAAACTCATGTACATTGTTTTAAATTATTCTTTTTTGGTAAAAAATTCATCTGTTTGGTTCCAAATTCATTTTGCTCGTTCAAAATTAGCTTTATTCATTAAAAATTAATTGGTATATGGAAAATGTAACAAAATTTTGTTGACAATTTTATTTTATTGAATTTATTTTATTTCTTTGTCAAAATTTATTTATTTTATTCAAATTTTTATTCAATTATTGACAATTAATGTTTTTGGTTGAAAATATAACTATTTTCTTGAAAATGTATTTTATTTAATTTATTTCTCAATTTAATTTTTTTAAATTAATTAATTAAAAAAATGTATTTTTTAACTTACCTGTCTTATTGAAAATTTGTCTTTTTTGGTAGAAAATTCATCTTCGGGGTTAGAAATTCAACTGTTTGGCTAAAAACTTATTTTTTGATTGAAGATCTATTAGTTTAGTTAAAAGATCATTTCTTTGGTTAAAACTTTATTAAATTTTTCGAAAAATTCTTCTTTTTAATTTAAATTTTTTTTAGTAAAAATTTTGCGTTTTTATAAATTGAAAATTAAACATTTTAGATTTTAAGTAATATTTTTTCTTTATTGGTTGCAAAATCTGTCTAGGCTGAAAATTCAACTCTTTTGATGAAATTTCATATTTTTTTATTTAATTTTTCAGTGTTTTTATTATAAATTAAAATACTTTCTAGTGAAAATGTCAATTATCACACTTTTCGTTAAAAATTATTTTTAATGTGCAGATTATTTTAAATGTGAAAATCTAATAATTGATAATGATACACATTTTGATTGAATATTATTGCACAAATTCCTTTGAAGAAATATGAGTAAAAATAATGTTTGTTAAGCCAGGAGATGAATTTTCAATCAAAATAAAGATTCTTCATAAAAAAGGGAAATGATGAATCTTCAATTAAAATAGTGTGAATTTCAGTTAAACAATAAATTCTCCAACAAAAAGAATTATTTTATAACAAAATAATTAAATTTTTAACCAAAGGGACGTATTTTTAATTAAAATAATAAATCTTCATTAAAAAAATACTTTTTAGCCAAATTGTTCCAATTTTCAACTAAAAAACATTATTTTTCCTTCATACTGTGGCATTTTTGAGTGAAAAAAAAACAAAATGGATTTCTAACAAAATAGTTGAATTTTCAACCAGAAATATTAATTTGGTAATCAAATGCTCAATCTTTAACTCGAATCGTTTAAATTTCAGTTAACAGATAAATTTTCTAAACAAATTATTTTCCAACCAAATCATTAAATTTTTAACTAAAAAGATGTATTTTCAATTAAGATCAAGAACCTTTGAATGTTTCATTTTTAAACAAACAAAAAAATGAATTTTTAACAAAATAGTATAATTTTCAATCAAATAGAGTTTTAAATAAAAGGATAAATATTTATATAGAATAGTTTGAATTTCAGATGAAACATAAATTTTTCAAAAAAAACAATGATTTTTCAACAAAACTAATACAGTCTTAAGAAAAGGGAAGTATTTTAAATTAAAATAAAAAAAATTATAAAAAAAAGAATTCTTGGCTAAATTGTTGAATTTTCAACTAAAAAATATCAATTTTCCGCCATACTGCTGCATTTTTTATTGAAAAAAATTAAAGTTTGATTTTCAACAAAATAGTACAATTTTAAACCAAAAAGATCATTTTTTTAATAAAATGCTCAATCGTTGACGAAAATCGTTTGATTTTCAGTTAAAAAATAAATTTTCTAAAAAAATTATTTTTCAACAAAATAATTGAATTTTTAACCGAAGAGATGTATTTTCAATTCAAAATAATAATGTTCATATGTCTTATTTAAAAAAAAAATAATAGTTTTGAACAAAATACTTAAATTTTCAAGCAAATAGATGAGTTTTGAAATCAAATGATAAATATTTATTTGGAATAGTTTGAATTTCAGTTTAAAAATAAATTTTCAAATAGAAAACAGTGATTTTTCTACAAATTCAAGAAATTTTTATGGAAAGGGGTGTATTTCTAATTTAAATGAAAAATCTCTTTAAAAAACAATTAAGTTTTAGCCAAATTGTTGAATTTGCAAATAAAGAAGATCAATTTTCCACCACACTGTTACATTTTCAAGAACACAAAACGAATTAATTTTTACCAAAATAGTTGAATTTTCCAACAAATAGGTGAATTTTGAAATAAAATAATAAATTTTCAAGAAAAGGGATGTATTCTTGAAAAAAGTGAAAAATTTTTGTAAAAAAAAGGAATTTTTGGACAAATTGTTGAATTTTCAACTAAAAAAGATAAATTTTCCACTATGCTGTTGCATTTTTTATTTTAAAAAAATTTTAATTTTCAACAAAATAGTTAAATTTTGAACAAAAAGATAAATTTTTAACTGAAATGTTCAATCTTTAACTGGAATAATTTTAATTACAAAAAACTAAGTTTTAGCTAAATAGTTGAATTTTATAATTAAGAAGATCAATTTTCCACCATACGGTTGCATTAAAAAATCATTTTTCCAACAAAATATATAAAATCTGAAATAAAACTATAAATATTTAACCGCAATATTTTAGTCTTCAATTAAAAAGTAAATTTTTCAAAAGAAAACAAAGATTTTGCAACAAAATAAATAAATTTTGAACTTAAGGAATGTCTTTTTAATTGAAATGAAAAATCTTTATGTTGCACTCTGGTACAGATGAAATATTACTGACCAATATTTATTTCAGAAATTCTTTTAGAGTTAAAAATCTAATTACTGATAATGCTAACTTTTACTTTTTTCACAAAAGCTGACTGCACAAATTCTTTTAGA
>NC_046660.1:3357471-3359130 GCF_010883055.1 Belonocnema kinseyi | reverse complement strand
AATACTTATATTTGACCAAAAAATGAATTCTTGATAAAAATAAAATAGTTGAATTTTCTACAATTAAGATAATTTTTTGATAAAGAAGATTATATTTCTATCAAAGAAGGTAAATTTGCAACAAAAAATGGAATATTTTAAGTTAATTTTCTTAACTAAGATGATGAATCTTCATAAAAAAAAGTTAATTTTTAACCAAATACATGAATTTTTAACTAAAAGGATAAATTTTCTACAAAAAATAAAATATTAAAATTTTCGGTTAGTAAAATAAATTTTGAACCAAAAGGAAACGTATTTTCAAGAAAAGATTTAAATTTTCAACCAAAGAAATTAATTTTTAACCAAAAGGATGAAATTTTAACTAATGAGAGTACTTTTCTATGAAAAAAGTAAGTTTCTTAACAAATTCTTAAGTTTTCTTCTAAAATAGATAAATTTTTTCTAAAGGAAAAGAGTTACATTTTCAGTTAAAAAAATGAATTCTAACGAATACAAGAACTAATTTTCACCCATAAAGATCTTTTTTTAACTAAGTAGGTAAATTTTCGCCTTGAAAAGTTAAATTTTGAACCAAACATTAAACTAGAAAAAACAATTTTTAAGTAAGTAACTAGACTTTGAAAAAAATAAGGTTTTTCAAATAAAATTATGAATCATTAATTAAATTAATCAATTTTCGACAAAGTAGTTCTACAATTTCTAAATAATTGTTGTAACTACAATTAAAAAAAAGGAAATTGAAGAATTACAAAAGATTGGCAAACATAAGACAATTTTTAGGTCGACTATTGATAAAGTATTATCTATGAATTAAAAATCAGAATCATATTTTTATTTAATTAAGAATTACAAAAAAAATTATAAAATTTAAAAATTAAAAGATTAACAGTTGTCATTAATTATTTAGATCTGAAATTATATTTAAACAATTATTACCATTTTTTAATTAAATTAAATTGAACAATCTGATCATTACTATTAATTTTTGAATTAAAATTTGGTTTCCGGTCTTTGTTTATCATTTAAATTTCTTCCTGTGCTATTCAGTTAATTTTCCATGTGACGAGTGGGTCACGTGACAAGATTCCTACCTTACCAATACTTTTATCTTTTCCTAACTTATTTTCACACAATTCGCCACATAAAGTTAAAAATTGAGGATAATAAATAATAAGCACTAAGAAACCTATGTCTGGTCCAAAAAGTTTATAATGATGAAAAAAGCAATAAAACATTCTTTGCAAAAAAAACTTTTTTCATAATTATAATCATTTAGGACCAGAACCCACCTTTCTTATTGCTTCTTATTTATTATCCCTTATTTTCTACTGGATGGGGCACTTCGTGTGAAAATAAGTTAGAAAATAAAAAAATTGTCGGTAAGGTAGGAATCTGGTCACGGGACCCACCTATTACACGGCCTTAACAACTCTACTCACACCCAGTTTTAACTGTTTCATTTAAAACTCATTAGATTTTGAATAATTTTTTTAAATCGAAAAATCAAGTTCTAGTTTCTAATCAACCAAAAATGCTGATTTTAGTTCGTAGTCTTCGCTGCCCTCGTGGCTGTTGCCAATGCCGGAGCCATCGGAGCACCCTTGACTTATGCAGCTCCTGCTCAAGTCGCATACGCCTCTGCTCCAGTTGCGTACG
>NC_046660.1:3355221-3357371 GCF_010883055.1 Belonocnema kinseyi | reverse complement strand
TCTAAAAGAATTTGTGCAGTCAGCTTTTGTGAAAAAAGTAAAAGTTAGCATTATCAGTAATTAGATTTTTAACTCTAAAAGAATTTCTGAAATAAATATTGGACAGTAATATTTCATCTGTACCAGAGTGCAACATAAAGATTTTTCATTTCAATTAAAAAGATATTTCTTAAGTTCAAAATTTTTTTCTTTTATTGCAAAATCATTGTTTTCTTTTGAAAAATTTACTTTTTAGTTGAAGACTAAAATATTTCGGTTAAATATTTATAGTTTTATTTCAGAATTTATTTATTTTGTTGGAAAAATTATTTTTTAATCCAACCGTATGGTGGAAAATTGATCTTTTTCATTATAAAATTCAACTATTTAGCTAAAACTTAGTTTTTTGTAATTAAAATTATTCCAGTTAAAGTTTGAACACTTCAGTAAAAAATGTATCTTTCTAATTTAAAGTTGAACTATTTTGTTGAAAATAATTTTTTTTAAATGTTAAATGCAACAGTATAGTGGAAAATTGATCTTTATTAGTTGAAAATTCAACAATTTGGCTAAACATTTATTTTTTGGATAAAGATGTTTCATTTAAATTGAAAATACATCCCTTTCCTTAAAAATTTATCATTTAATTTCAAAATTCATCTATTTGTTTGAAAATTATACTATTTTTTAGAATTCATTTTTTTCAATCCAACATTATGGTGGAAAATTAATATTTTTATTTTATAATTTGACGATTTGGCTAAAACTAAGTTTTTTGAAATTAAAATTATTCCAGCTAAAGATTGAACATTTCAGTTAAAAATTTATCTTTTTGGTTAAAATTTAACTATTTTGTTGAAAATTAAATTTTTTAAAAATAAAAAATGCAACAGTATAGTGGAAAATTTATCTTTTCTAGTTGAAAATTCAACAATTTGACTAGAAATTCCTTTTTTTTATAAAAATTTTTCACTTTTTTCAAAAATACATCCCTTTTCTTGAAAATTTATTATTTTCTTTCAAAATTCATCTATTTGTTTGAAAATTCAACTATTTTGGTAAAAATTAATTTGCTTTGTGTTCTTGAAAATGTAACAGTATGGTGGAAAATTGATCTTCTTCTTTTGCAAATTCAACAATTTGGCTAAAAGTTATTGTTTTTTAAAGAGATTTTTCATTTAAATTAGAAATACACCCCTTTCCATAAAAATTTCTTGAATTTGTAGAAAAATCACTGTTTTCTCTTTGAAAATTTATTTTTAAACTGAAATCCAAACTATTCTAAATAAATATTTATCATGTGATTTCAAAATTCATCTATTTGCTTAAAAATTTCACTATTTTGTTCAAAAGTATTATTTCTTTTTTAAATGAAACATATGAAAATTATTAATTTGAATTGAAAATACATCTCTTTGGTTAAAAATTCAATTATTTTGTCATTTTAAAATTCAACTATTTAGCTTAAACTATGCTTTTTTAAATTCAAATTATTCCAGTTAAAGATTGGACATTGCAGTTAAAAATGTATCTTTCTAATTTAATACTTAACTATTTTGTTGAAAATAAATTTTTTTTTAAATGTTCAATGCAACATTATAGTGGACAATTGACGTTTATTAGTTGAAAATTCAACAATTTGGCTAAACATTTATTTTTCGGATAAAGACGTGGGATGACTGAAAAATCCCGAAAAATAAAATTCCCGACACAGTAAAATTCCCGAATTAGAAAATTTCCGAATAATCAAATTCGCGAATAATAAAATTGCCGAAAAATAAAAATAGCGATTTGGAAAATTCTCAAATAATAAAATACACGAATAATAAAATTACCGAAAAATAAAAAAAAAAGAATTGGAAAATTGCCGAAAAATAAAATTCGTCAATAATAAAATTGCCGAAAAATAAAAATATCGAATTGGAAAATTGCCGAATTGGCAAATTCCTGAATTTTAACAATTAAAATTTTTTATAATTATATTTTATTGATTACAAATACAATAATAAAATATTAGTTTCAAAAATTATTCTTAACATTTAAAATTTCGAAGCTTATTTTTTGAATTAAACATAGCAATAATTTTAAATAAAATAATTCTAGGTAACGCATGTTTTTTATTGTTCACAGTACTTGAAACAATACAAAAAGCGTTCGCAAAAATAAAATTT
>NC_046660.1:3313440-3355121 GCF_010883055.1 Belonocnema kinseyi | reverse complement strand
CGTACGCAACTGGAGCAGAGGCGTATGCGACTTGAGCAGGAGCTGCATAAGTCAAGGGTGCTCCGATGGCTCCGGCATTGGCAACAGCCACGAGGGCAGCGAGGACTACGAACTGAAATCAGAATTTTTTGATTATTAGAAACTATAACTTGATTCCTCGATTGATAAAATTATTCAAAATCTAATTGGGCCTATATGAAACAGTCAAAAATGGGTGTGTGAAAGGTTGCAGGTGATAGCTGAAACGTTGAAACCGTTCGACTCCGCTAGATGGCAGCACGGTACTGCGTGAGTATTGTGCTGCCGTCTAGAGGAGGCCAACGAGAAGCTTTTTCAGATATTAAGGCTAATAATAATAAGTAAAATTCACTGATCCACTAATGATCGTCTCACCTTGAATGCCATTGTTGAAGAGATAGAGATGGTTTGCTGAACCGGTGGATGGAAGACGATCGAATGATGCTTAGTCGATGCCTACTGGGTCTTTTTATATGAGTGGTCCCCGACATTCGGTGATCCCTCAGGCGCAAAATAATGATCAGGTCCCCTCAGAATCGAACCCAAAGTCTGTTGCAATGACCCAGTGCAGAGATCCACGCCCCAGATTTTCGCCTTGGCCGGCTGAGCGAAAAATGAAACAACTGGTTCACTTTTACACAAACACGCAACACACGTGCTAACTCGTTTTTGTCTTATGTAACTTTCACCCATTCTCATCCCATTAGCAGTGAATTTTTACTTTTTATTTTCTTAGCGATTATTATTACGTGTCCTCGAACCTTTCCTCTCGGTACCCTTGATACTCGGCCCCCTCTCTTCCCCATTCGACCTTTTTTCCTCATTCGACCTTTTTTCTTTATTCCTTGTCTGGGATATTTCACCCTTTCCACAACTTGGCTGGATTCCTCCTACTGAGAGAGAAATCACATGCTTCGCTTGTAATGAGAAGATAAAAGGACGCGAGACCGCTTGGTAAGTTTCAGGAATTGAATACTTGCGGTTTGCAAAAAGGGAATCCAAGCACCCTGGGATTGAATGTATTTAATGGAATTTTTTATTGACTTACCTTTTTCCCAGTACTTGATTTAGCAACGCGACTTAATTGGTTACAATTTTTATGTATAATGGAAAGATTTATCAATTAATTTAAAAATAATTTGATGAGTTAATTTTAATAAGGAAGGCGCAGGTAAAAAAATGTATTTCAAGAATTGTAATAAATAAAAAAGAGAAATAGGGTCATTTTTCCCGAAAATAGCGAAAAAAAATTGTTTAAATAAAATTGATTTTTGGGTTCTTTATCAAATTCAGTAGAGAACATTTGAAATTTTAAGTACATTGCATTTCCAAGGAAATAGTTAAGTTCACAACCAAAAAAGAATCTATAAATGAAAATTTTTTTTTAAACCGATGACAATTAAACTTAAATTTTCAACAACAAATAATTAATTTGAACTCAAGCTGATGCATTAACAACCAAATTGTTGAACTTTAAAACAATATTGTTGAATCTTTAACAAAAATGTGTAATTTTTTTTACAGGAAACATAAATTTGCTACCTAAAAGATAAATTTTTAATATAATTTAAAAGAAATTTAGAAAAAAAAGGGGTTTGAATTTTCAACCAAGAAAGATGAATTCTCTATTAAAGAAGAGAAATCTTTAAGAAAATAGTTGAATTTTCAACCTTAAAGATAATTTCTAATAAATGAGACGAATTTTTAACAAAATAATTAAATTTTCAACAATGTAATTTAATTGTCAACTAAAAAACATACATTTTCATATGAACGTAGAATGGTTAAATTTGTTCTTAAAAATAAATTATTTTCCACCTAAAAGTGAATTGTTAGAGAATTATTTTTATTTTTAACCACTGAGAATAATTTTTCATTAAAATAATGAATCTACAACAAAACATTGAACTGTTGAGAAGGCAGTTACTTTTTTAACCTAGAAAGATAAATTATACATAAAAAAAAGGAATTTTCAACAAAATATTTTTTTTATATTATCAATATATTTTTTCAAGCAAAAAAAATAATTTTTTAACAAAATAGTTGAGCTTTTGACAAAATCAAATTATTTTCACAAAATAATGAAATTTTCAACAAAAAAACCGAAAGTTTCATATACACATGATAGAGTTAAATATTCTTAAAAAAAAAATTATTTTTTATAAAAATAGCGAATTTTCAAACTAATATTTAAATTTTCAATCAAAGAGATTAGTTTGAATTTAAAAATTATGAATATTCAACAACAAATTTAATTGTTTAGAAGATAATTGAATTTTAGGCCAAAATAGATTAATTTTTTAATAAAAAAGACAGCTTTTCAACAAAATAATACAATTTTCAACAAAATAATTCTATTTTCAACTAAAAAGCATATATTTTCAAAGCAACGTGAAGTAGTTTAAATTTAAAGAAATATTCTTTTCTACTCAAAAGCCAATTTTTGACCAGAGCTTAATTTTCGAAACAAGATCGATTTTCAATAAAACTATAAAATTTTCAACAAATACTTAAATTTTCAACTAAAAAAATAAATGTTCAAATCAATGAAAAATAATTAAATTTTTAGTTAAAAAAAAAAAATATTTTTTTTACCAACCAGAATTTTTATACAATTATTTAGATTTTCAACCAAAGAGATTAATTTTCTAAGAAAATACGAATTTTGAACTAAATCATAAAATTTGAAACAAAATTTTTCAATTTTCAACTAAAAAAAACATAGATTTTTTAATCAATGTGTGGTATTTAAATTTTTAGTAAAAAAAAGAAAAGATTTTTGAGCAAAAAGCGAATTTTCAAACAATTATTTGAATCTTAACCAAAGAGATTAATTTTCAACTAAAATAATGAATCTTCAACAAAATATGATATTTCTTAAAATATGGTTGAATTCTCAACCTTGATAAATAAATTCTCTTTTTAAAAAGAAGAATTTTAACAAAACAAATGAATTTTTAAACAACACAAAAAATTACTTCATAACCAATTTTTTCAACTTGAACAAAATCAATAAATTTTCACGAAAATGATTTAATTTTTAACTAAAAACCATAAATTTTCAGGCAAACATTTTCTACTAAATGTGGAATAGTTAAATTTATAGTTGGCAAAAATTAATTTATAATAATAAAGTGTACTTTCTACCGAATATTACAGTGTTTTAACGAATTTTTATTTTCTACAAAAAAAAATTTATTTTCTACCAAGAGAATTAATTTCCAACCAAAAATGGAATAGTTGAATTTTCTGATGAAAAAAAAAGAAACAACAAATTGTCAATAAAATAGTTCAATTTTTTATTACTTAGATAAATTTTTCAACTTCAATTATGTATCTCCAATCAAAAAATTAATCATGAACAAAGTTTTAAAAAAATTGAGTGAAAAAAGATGAGTTTTCAACGAAAAATGTAATTGTTGATATTTAAGCAAAAAAAAAACAGTTTTAAATAAAAATAAAAAATGGTTCAATTCAACCAAACAAGATGACTTTTCCACAAAATATTTAAATTCTAAACAAACGCAGATTATTTTTAATCATGAAATATTTCGCATTAAAAAAAACAAAAATTTCCACCAGTTTAAAGAACTTTTATACCCACTACAGGGTTTTTTGTTATGATAAAAAAATGTCCTGAATTGACGCTATTTTAGATTTCAAAGTTATTATTAATTAAATAAAAAAAATATGATAAATGAAACGTGTCTTTAATTAAAAAAAAAATTTTAAGTATTATTCCTTTTGTCAAATGTTTATTTTTTTTATCTTTTGAAAAAATATGCTCATAGGCAATTTATGTATTCGACTTTGGACATAACAGATAATTTTTATATTGAAAGTAAAAATATAAATATATTATTAATTTGCTAATATTTGTTTATTACCCCAGCCACCTCTCATCTATTGTAGTAAAAAAATCATCTTTTTGCTTAAAAATTAGTTCTTTTGAATTTTTAAAAATTTGTTTAAAAATTAAATAATTGGTTAAAAGTTGAACTCCTTTGATGAATTCTTTTTTGTTTAGCATTGTTCAACAGTGTTTTAAGTATATTATTTTCAGTAGAAAATTAATAATTTTCTTTGAAAATTTTACTATTCCATTGTTTGTTCTAAAATTTTTATTTTTAGTTCAAAATTCGTCTTTTCAGTGAATAATGATCTTCAACTATATTTGGCTAAAAAATTAATTGGGTACGCTTAATATTTATCATCTTAGTTGTGAATTAATTACATTGGTTAAAAATCGAAATATTTGGAAAAGAATCGATTTTTTTATGTAGCAAATTAATTTTTAGAAGGTAATTTAAATATTCCACTTTTCATTGAATATGAATCTGTTTTAGTTAAAAAAATTAAATATTTACTTGAAAATTTAGGTATGTTGTTGCAAATTAATTCATTTGGCTGAAAATACATTCAAATATTTCCTTGAAATTTCGTTTTTGAATTTCCATTGATTTAAAATTTAATTATTATACTGAACATTAGTTTTTTGTTGAAAATGAATTTTAATTTCATTTCATTTCATTTAATTAAATTTAATTTTAATTTAATTTAAATTTAATCTTAAGTTAATTTAATTGTTTTTGGTAGAATATTAATCTTGATGTTTAAAAATTTATTTTAATTTTATTTAAAATTATGATATTTTGTTGAAAGTTCGCTTTTTTGTAGTTGAAAATAATGCTTTGAAATGCAAATTTGATTATTTTTTGGTTAATAATTCAACTATTTGGTTAAAATGGCACGTATTTTGTTAAAAATTCTTTTTTTTTCCTTTTGGTATAAAATTCGTTTCTTTTTTGGTAAAATATTAATCTTGCTGTTAAAAATTGATTTTTTTATTCAAAATTATGATATTTTGTTGGAAATTCGTTTTTTCCTGGTTAAAAATTAATTTTTTAAAATGCAAATTTAATTATTTTTTGGTTAAAAATTCAACTATTTTGTTAAAATGTCATGTATTTTCTTAACTCCTGGTTTCTTTTGATGTGAAATCAGTTTCTTGATTTCGTTTTTGGAAGAAAATAAATCTTTTTGTCTAAAACTTCAATTTCATTGTTAAAAAGTATGGTATTATGTAGAAAATTTATGTCTTTTCTGGTTAAGAATTAATTGTTTAAAATGCAAATATAATTATTTTTCGGTTGGGAATTTAACTATATGATTAAAATTTCATATATTTTGTTAAAAATCCATTTTTTCTTTTGGTATTAAATTGTTTCCCTTTTCTAGAATATTCTTCTTATTGTTTAAGAATTAATTTTTTTGTAAAAAAGAAGTAATTTTTTAATGAAAACTTTATTTATTAAATTTTTTGGTTAAAAATATATCTTATTCAGTTGAAAATTTAACTAAAATTTAACTAAAAAATAAGTATTTTTTAATTATTAATAATTATTTCTAAATTGTCAAAAAAAAATTTCTCAAACTCGGCTGGGATCCAAACCCAGGTCTTTAAGATTGCCAGTCTGATGCTCTTATCCACGAAGCTACCTTCAAGTTCAACTTCGTTGCAATTCCTTCTACTTTTAGGAATCATTTTGTAATTATTTAAATGCTTTATATGTTTTTGTTCATCATTTTGACCGGATAAAATTTATTTAATAATTTGGTGTTAATTGTTTTTTGTCTATTTGTCTAAATCTGTATATTTTAATTTTGATTTTTTTCTCAATCATAAAAAAATTTGTCTCAAGCTTAATGAGTGGCTTAGTGGGTAAGGGCATCAGACCGGCAATCTAAACGACCTAGGTTCGGATCCAAGCGGAGCGTAAATTTTTTTTTAATAATTTAAACATAAATACCAATATTCACAAGTTTTGAGTTAAAATATGAATAATTAAGTTGAAAATACATATATTTATTGATAATTCGTCCTAAAAAATTTATTAGATTGCTAACATTTATTACAGCAACCACTTTATAGAAGAAAGACAAATGCTGTCGTCTTAATTTTCGCAAGATGTAAAGTCATTGTGGTAAACATGCTTGTAACCTAATTCAAAAATCAAATCCTTTTGTACATGGTGAGAGGAAACGTACAAACTTCATCGATATATAAACCCATAGGATTTTGTTGTCAAGTTCAGTCGAGATTATAAATCTAACAGAGTATGAACAGGGGTCCAAACAAAAAATAAAAAAAATAAAGTATTTTTCTTAAATAAATAAATAAATTGTATAAACTTTAATATTTTTCTTGAATTATTAATTAGACACTATCTAAATATGAATTAGTCAAAATTTAACTGATTAAATCAGTACCAAGGATATTAGCTGATAACCCAATTAAAGAAAAAATAACTCGAAAGTATTCAAAGGGATACCAATTGTTCGGTACGAAAATTTATTTAAAAAATAATTTTCACAATGCGATTCATTTCATTTATAGAAGTACAGAAATTTACTACAACAGTAATAAAGAATATAAATTAAAAAATATTTCTTGCAATTAATCTGATTTATTTTATTCCTCATAAAACAAATTTATAAATTTTTTTAATGAAATATTTTCGAACCATAATAAGATTAGTGTTTGAAAATAAAATGTGTTATAATAAGTAAGTCTTTTAAACGCTCAATTTTATAATTTGAAATATTTTTGTAGAAAATTCATTTAGTTTGTTAAAAATTAACTTTTTTGCTGGAAATTCAAAATTTCAAGTTTGAAATTTAATTTTTGTTGCTTTAGAAAGTTAATTATTTTTACGACTCCACTATTATATTCTTATCAGAGAATTCATCTTGTTTTGGCAATAATTTTATTATTGGTTTGATATTTTTATTATTTTGTTCCAAAGACATACATTTGTTTGAAAATTTATTTGTTTTGGAAGAGGGTTTAAGTATTTTTTGTTTGATTTATCGTTTAATTTTTTTTTTAGACTTGGTCTTTTATTAGTAGAAAATTCGTCTTCTTGATTACAAATTTATTTCTTTGGTTACAAAGTACAGTATTTTGTTCAAAATTAACCTTTTTCTTGAAAAGTCATATACTGGATTAAAATTTTAACTATTAAATTTTTCATTAAGACATTGTCTTTCTTTTTTTAGTAGACAATTAATATTCTTGGTTATGAATTCTTTTCATTCTTAGAAAATCCAAGTATTTTGTTAAAAATGATCTTTCTGTTTGAAAATTCTTGTTTTTGGGTCAAATATTTAACTGTTTTTCACTGAAACTTTATTATTTTTGGTTAAAAGTCCGCTATTATATTTTTAATTAATATTTCATCTTGTTTGGTTAACAATTCTATTATTTAGTTTCAATTTTTTGTTAAAAATTAAATTATTTTGTTAATAATAAAATATTTAGTCGATTTTTATTGTGTGGAAAATTAGTTTACTTTTAGTTTAAAATTCATCTGTTCAACCGAAAAAAATCTTCCTGATAAATATTTCATTATTTAAATGACAAATTCGTTTTCTTTGGCTGCAGATTTTATTATTTCATAAAATAATTTTTTGTTGAAAATTATTGTTTGTAATTGAAAATACGGAACCTTTATTTGTATTTTAAATTTATATATCTTAGTGAAAGATTTAAGTATTAAACTAAATTAATCATCTTGGTTCAAAATTCGTCCTTTTCATTAATCATTTATTTCTTTACTTAAGAATTCATTTTGTTAATTTAAAATTTTGTTGAGAATACATCTCTATATATTAAAAAATTAATTTCTTTATTGCAAATAGAAAAATATTTATTTTCTGGTTGACGATTGATCTATTCTTGTTGCAAATCCATCTGTTTTAATGGAAAATTAATCTTATTTGTTTAAACAAGAACTTTCTGTTTAAAAATTTAACTATTTGGTTACAATTTTATGCATTTAAATCGAAAGTCTTTTGTAGTGTAAGATTACTTTTTCATTCAGTAAAAAATTAATTGTTTTCACTAAAATGTTGACTATTCCATTATCAGTTCTAAATTGATTAATATTTAGGGGAAAATTTGTGTTTTCAGTAAAAAAAAAATTTCACTGTTTCGTTAAAATTAATTTTATACGGTAAGGAGTCCTAATATTAATTATAAATTAATTTATTTAATTGTATTTTATTGCAAATTTTTTTTTCGTTAAAAACAAATTTAACTAATTTGATAAAAAATAGCCTTTATTTTTCTTGAAAATTAATCTGTTTAGTTTCAAAATTACTTTTCTTGGTATGGAAAATTAATTTATTTTTAGATAAAAATTAATTTTTTCCCTGGAAATTTGACTTGCATTAGTTGTTTTAAATTGTTTATTTTCCCGGTGAAAATTCTACTTTCCGTAAAATATAATATGGGCCTATTGAGTTAGAAATTATTTTATCTTTGCTAAAGATTCATTATTTTAGTTATAAATTTATTTCTTTGGTAGACATTTTTTTATGTCTAAAATTAATTTCTTTTTCTAATGAATATTGAACTATTCAACTTCCGGTTGAAAATTGATCATTTTTTATCAAAAATTCGTCCTTTTTGGTAGAAAGTTAATTTTTTTTTTTATTTTGGGTTAAAAATTAATTGTTTCAACTGCACATTTAATAATTATGTCTCTTATTCAAATTTAATTATTCCATTTTTAGTTAAAAATTGAACTTTTATAATTTAAAATTCAGAAATTTGGTTAAAAATGCATGTATTTTGTTAATAATTCGTTCATTCTGACAGAAAATTAATCTTCTTTAACATAAAATTGACCTTTTTGTTTTAAAGTTCAACTATTTGGTTTCAAATCAATATTTTCTTGCAAAGATACTTTTTTTTTCTTTGGTAGAAAATAACGTTAAAAATGATTATTTTCTTTATTTTAAATAAATCTTTTTATAAAATTTCTTTATTCGGTAGAAAGAAAATTCAACTGCTTTGCTCAAAATTTATGTTTTATTTTAAAAATTTTTTTATGAAAATTCAACGATTCCATTTTTAACTAAAAGTTGATTATTTATAAGTAAAAAATTCAACAATTTGGTTGAAAATTAATGTGCTTTGTTGATAAATCATCTTTTTTGACAGAAGATTAATTATGTTAGTGTAAAATTAAAATTTTTGTTTAAAATTTAAATGCTTGGTTTCAGATTAATATTTTCTTGTAAAGATTAATTTTTTTTCAATTTTATTTCTTTAGTAGAAAACAAATTTGGCTACTTCGTTGAAAATTCGTTTATTTTTTATTTAAAATGAATCTTTTTATCAAATTTATTTCTTCAATAAAAAGGAAATTAGCTACTTTGTTCAAGTTTAACTTTTTATTAAAATTTTTTTAATGAAAATTCAACGATTTCATTTTTAAACAGAGATTGGTCATTTATAAGTAATAATTCAACAATTTGGTTAAAAATTAATGTATTTCGTTGATATTATTTGTGACAGAAAAGGAATTTTCCTAGTAGAAAATAAACATTTTTGGTTAGAAGTTAAACTATTTGGATTCAAATAAATATTTTCTTTTGAAGATTCATTTTTTAAAGTTTATTTTGTTGGTAGACAAGAAATCTGGCTATATCGTTGAAAATGAGTTTATTTTTTAATTTGAATAAATCTTTTTATCAATTTTATTTCTTGGATAGAAAGAAAACTTAACTACTTTGTTGAAAATTTATTTTTTATTTAAAATCTATATTTTTTCTTAAAAAAATTTCAACGATTCACTTTTAACTAGAAACTGATTATTTATAAGTAAAAATTCAACAAATTTGTTGAAAATTAATGTATTTTGTGGATAATTAATCTTTTTTTACAGAAGCTTAATCTTATTAGTAGACAAATAACCTTTTTGTTTCAAATTGAACTATTTGGTTTTAAATAAATAATTTCTTTTAAAGATTCTTCTTTTTCTAAACTTATTTCTTTGTTAGAGAAGAAATTTGGCTACTTCGTTGAAGACATGTTTATTTTTTATTTAAAATAAATCTTTTTAACTGAATATTTAATTATTCAATTTTTTGTTCACAATTTATCTTTGTTTAGTTAAAATTTGAACTATTTGTTTGAAAATTAAACTCCTTGGTTGAACGTTGAACTGCTAAGTTCAAAATTCATTTTTTCAGCTCAAGTATTTTATTTTATTGTAATTCATATTTATTTATTGAATTTCAAACTATTTTTTAAAAAATTCGTCTTCCTCGATAAAAAATTAAACATCTTGCTTGAAAATTGAACTCATTAGTTAAAAATTAATTTTTTTTTAAAAGTTTATCAATTTCGGTTTCTTTTAGTTTATTTAAATTATGGATCCTTAAATTAAAGTTAAGAAATCTTCAGCACTAAAATTTAAACTTGCACCATTAAAGAATAATGATAAATTCGTTTGAAAAATATCAACATTACAAAGTAATACAAGAATTGATCGCCGTGACCGATTTTTTGAGACAATTTGCCCTTTCACCTTCAAAAATTAAATCACTTTCTGATGTGAATAGCAGGGGTCCGCCCAAATTTGATGCCCGAGGCTCTCACATTATACGACTAGACACAGTTGAGATCAAAAAGTGCGATAAGAGTCCAATATTATGACGTAATTTTTTTATAAAGAAATCAATCCCGCTGGCTTGGGTGTTATGTAGAAATATTGTTCTGAAGTTACAACGTAACGCAATGATACGAAGAATTGTTAGCTTTTATGACTGCAAATAAGTGGCCCATGGACTCGAAAAAATTGGATAATTACGATGACCTCGAGATTGCTTTTTCAAACCTTCAAATTGTTTCCATACTCGGCACCCAGTACCCACCCATTGGCAAAATAATTCTTTTCTGATTTTGCAATCGAATGTTGCTAGGGTAGACTATATGAAGATAGGAGAAGAGAACTTTTAACCATTTGTAATCTTCATTTGAACCACAATGGATCGAATTGTGAGTTTTTATTTTTATTCTTTTATTTGTTTATTTGTTCTTTTCTAGAATGGGCGCTGACAATATTTCGTTTGTTTAAATTTACCAAAAATTCCCAATTGAAAATTAAATAGTTGAATTTTTAAATGAAAAATATGCCCGCTGCGCGGGCACATTCTCATTGCGCGGTACGCGCGCGACGCCTCGCGCCAAGTTTGAGCGCGCAGGTACGCTCTTGCGCTTCGCGCTCATTTTCGTATGTTTCATACACACACTTTAAATAAATTTGCGCAAACATCGTAAATACTATAAATTAAATCAAAAACTGTGATTTAAACTTCTGAGGAATTACAGCCATAAATTGTAACTGAATTTTTTTTCGATTTGTTTTTGAAGAAGGTTCTCAAAGCACCTACAGCTTAACTTGTGTTAAATTGAAAAACTTCATCAAGATAATTTGGAAATTTTTTTAAAATCTACTAAAAAGAACACTTTATACTTATGGATCTCTTAAAAATCCAAAATTGCGTATTTTAGAAAATGATCCAACTTTTAGAACTTTTGTCTGATTAAGAAATTTTATGATAAGACTTTCGAAAAACATATATTTTATATCTAGCAGAAATTTGGATTGATATTTATTAAACTATTAAAAAATTTTTTTTCTTTTTTTGAAAATGTTCAAAATGTTGAAAAGCATATCACTTTTTGAAGTTTTATCGAATTTAGAAATGTCATCAGGATAATTTGCAAGTATTTTTGACGCGTACCAGAAAACTTGACAAAAATGTTCAAAACTCATAAAAAATTTCTATTCAAATTTTGAATGAGCTCAAACTTTTTGAATTTTTGGCTGATCGAAAAATGTAACTGACATCGTTTCTAAATATATTTGATGAATCAGAAAGTAAAAATTGTCTAAAATTTTAAAAAAGCTCTAATTTTTTAAATTGTGGGCTAATAGAAAAATTCGACTATAATTGTTTTAAAATATATTTGGTATCTAGTAAAAATTTTCAATGAAATTTTTGGAACTATGAAAAAAATCATTTTTTCTATTTTTTGAAAATTTTCAAATTTTTGAAAATTATATAACTTTTCTAATTTTCATCAAAATTACAAATTTTATTTGAATAATTTGCAAATATTTTATCCGTCTATTAGAAACTTTGAAACCAATTTTTAAAATAAAAAAAATAAAACATTTTGAAAATGCTCTAAATTTTTCAATTGTGGGCTAATAGAAAAATTCGACTAGAATAGTTTTGAAATATATTTGGTATCTAGTAAAAATTTTTGGAACTATGAAAAAAATAATTTTTTCTATTTTTTGAAAAATTTCAAATTTTTTAAAAGTAGATAACTTCCCGGAAAAAGAGTTCTGCGTCGGTTATATAACTTTAAGAACGGTAACGAGAATGAGAATATTACCGAGAATATAACCGAGATATAAATTTTCTGAGAATTTATGAGAATTTCATCATTCATTTTAATTAATATAAAATTTCATTTTTTTGTAAATTTGTCGGTTGAAAATTCAACCGTTTTTTTTTAAAGTTTGTCTTTTTTGTTTTAATATTTACCTGCCTTAGCAGAAATTATATCTTTTTTTGATAAAAATGAAAGTGTTTGGTTATAAATTAAGCTATTATACTATTTTCTTGAAAACTTAACTATTTCTTAGAAAATTTACTTTTTGTTTTAAATTCATATTTTGGTGTTGAAAAATGAACTAAAATATTTTCTGGATGAAAGTTCCACTCATAAAAAAAAATTTGTTTTTTATTACAAATTCATCCGTTTCGGTACAAAATTGATATTTTTTGGATAAACATGCAACCATTTAGAAAAGAATTCAACTAGTTTGTTGAAAATTCATCCTTTTTGGTTGTTTAAAATTCGTCTTTTTGGATTGATAATTCAATTTTTTTTGTAGAAACTTTTTTTTGTTACGAAAACTCAATTTTTGATGTTACTGAGTGCACTGGAATATTTTTTTGGATGAAAACTCAACTTTTTTGTAATAAAGAATTCTTCTGCTTCAAAATAAATTTCATATTTTTTTATAATAATGCAACTAATTGCTAGAAGAGTCAACAATTTTGTTAAAAATTCATCCTTTTTAGTTGAAAAAATTTGCCTTTTTGGATTAGAAATACTGTTTTTTTCGTAAAAAAATATTTTTTTGTTACAAAAATTCAATTTTTGACGTTACTGAGTTGACTGGAATATTTTTTGTATAAAAACACAACTTTTTTGTAATAAAAAATTCTTCTGCTTCAAAATAAATTTCATATTTCCTAATAAAAATGTAACTTTTAGCTAGAGAAGTTCTAGAACAAATTAAATTTTTTGTATGAAAATGCAAGTGTTTGGTTAAAAATAATTCTTCTTTGCTTGCTAATTCAACTAATTTGTTTAAAACATTTGGTTGAATCGCTTGTTTAAGAAATCACTTTTTTTGTTAAAGATTTATATTTTTAGTTGAAAAGTTATCTCGTTGGTTAAAGTTTTAATTATCTTGTTGTAAATTAATCTTTTTGAATTGGAAATTCAAATACTTGGCTCAAAGTTAAACTACATTGTGATTTTTTTTATTGAAGGCATATTTCTGGTTGAAAATTTAACTGTTTGGTGGAAAATACTTCTTTTTTTTTGTTTAGAATTAATTTTTTAGCAGAAAATGGAACTTTTCCTTTTTCTAAGATTGACATATTTTAGATAAAAAGTCGCGTGTTTTTTTGTAAAAAAATCATTTATTAGTTTGAAGTTTCCTTTTTTTGCGCAAAAATGCATCAGTTTCGTTTAGAACAAAATTTTTGTTGAAAAATCATATTTTTCGATTAAAAATGGAATTTTTATCAAGAAAATTTGTTTTCTGGTTTGAAAGTTCAACAATTTAGATAAACTTTTATTTATTTTTTGAGTAAAAAGTCTTTATTTGTTGGAAATTCATCTTTTTGGTTTTAAAATTATTTTCTTTTGTTGTATAAATATCTTTATTTTACTATTATTTTAAAAATTCCATTATTTTGTTAAAGAGTTATCTTTTAAAGTAGAAAAAACTTTTTTTCAAATAAATTAGAATATTTGAAAATTTTAAATTTGTGTATGAAACACTGTAATTCCTGAATATTTCTGAGCTAGAAAATAATTTATATTCAACCGCTCATTAAACCTAAGCAATAAAAATATTGTTAAAAAATATTGTTAAAAATATTGTTAAATTTTTGAAAAATAAAATCATGCATGTGTCACAAAAAATGTTTTTGTAGCTCATGTCGTTTTTCCAAAATCTTAATAAGCTTATTTTTAATATTTTTTATAACAACAGTTTATAACCAAACCTGTAGATCTTTTTTGGTAGAACAACTTTTTTCGTTCAATTTTTTTCGGCTCTTGCCCCGTTCTTCCAAAAATTTTATTTTTTATTTCTGATCTTTCTTTTTACGATGAAAAAAATCCAGTAGGCCTACCAGAAAATGATTCATAACAGATTTAAAAATCCTTTTCGGGTGAAAATTTTTAATCTATTTATTTTTGTATCTGTTATTTTTCAACAAAATCAATTTTTTTATTTTTAGTGGTGTTTTTTATTAGTAAAACACAATCAACTTGTCATATCAAAAAAAAAAATTTGAATTATAGGATGTTTTTTTTAATTTAAAAAGTCACAATATTCTTGTACGGCTTTCAAATAGCAACGTTGTAGCGGTTGCGATTCACTGTAAGCAGGCAAGGGCTGACTAGTACCGGCAGCTATTACTAGAAAGCCCAGGACCCCAATCAATCAATTTTAAACATTTATATAAATGTCCGGCAATTTATTATTTATTTTAGGACATTTATGGCACTGTTCGGTTATTTATAGTAAATTTATAGGTAAATATTGTAACTTACCATAAATTATCTAAAATTTAATTTTAAACAATTTTATACATTTCCGGAAATTTATTAAATATTTTAGTAATTAATAGAAATATTCATTTACGGTAATTTCACAGGTAAATGTTGTAACTAAACATAAATTACCCAAAATTTAATTTTAAACATTTTTATACATTTTCAGAAATTTATAAAAAAATTGGTAATTTATGATAATATTATACGTAATTTATGGTAACTTATTATAAATTGCCCGATAATCAATTGAATTTTTTTTTTTAATTCACAAAAATTTATCAAATTCTCTGTCTTAACTGCTAATTTTACAGGTGAATATAGTAACTTACCGGAAATAACCGATACTCAATTTTAAAAATTTTGAAAATTTTCCGAAAGTTATGAAATTTGTTGGTAATTTATGGTAATATTACAGGTAATTTGTGGTACCTTATCAAAAATTGCCCAATATTCTATTGAAAAATGTCTAGAAAATTAAAAAAATTTATGGAAATTTTCGGTCAATAATGATAATTTCGCAGGTAAATATGGTAACTTACCGGAAATTACCGATACTCAATTTTGAAAATTTTGAAAATTTTCCGTAATTTATGAAATTTGTTGGTAATTTATGGTAATATTACAGGTAATTTGTGGTACCTTATCAAAAATTGCCCAATATTCTATTGAAAAATGTCTAGAAAATTAAAAAAATTTATGGAAATTTTCGGTCAATAATGATAATTTCGCAGGTAAATATGGTAACTTACCGGAAATTACCGATACTCAATTTTTAAAATTTTGAAAATTTTCCGTAATTTATGAAATTTGTTGGTAATTTATGGTAATATTACAGGTAATTTGTGGTACCTTATCAAAACTTGCCCAATATTCTATTGAAAAATGTCTAGAAAATTAAAAAAAATTTATGGAAATTTTCGGTCAATAATGATAATTTCGCAGGTAAATATGGTAACTTACCGGAAGTTACCGATACTCAATTTTTAAAATTTTGAAAATTTTCCGTAATTTATGAAATTTGTTGGTAATTTATGGTAATATTACAGGTAATTTATAGTAACTCACCATAAATTGCCCAATATTTAATTTAAAAACTTCTATACATTTCCAAAAATGTATGGAAGTTTTCGGTCATTCATGATAATTTTGCAGGTAAATATGGTAACTTAACATAAATTACCCAAAATTAAATTTAGAACATTTATACAAATTTCCGAGATTTATGCATTTTTTTGTAATTTATGGTAACATCACAGATTCTTGTATATGTTAGAAAAATTTTGTCGTTGAAAATTTGTCTTTTTGTTTTTAAAATTCACTTTTAAAATTTATATAAATAACAATTTTTTGGAAATGTTATTACCCTCTGTGATCTCTTTAAATTTAAACATGTCTAAAAATTGATTTGATAATAATAATAAGAAAAATAAATGTTCGAACGAAAATATTTTTCAGAAAAAAATTCAGCTGCCTTTTAAAAATTTCTGTTTTCACTTCAAAAATTCATCGATTTTAGTAGAAACTGCATCTTTCTCAGATAAAAATGCAACTGTTCGGTTAAAAAATAAAAAATTTCGTTGAAAACTCATCCTTTCCGGTTGAAAATTCAACTATTTTTTGAAAATTCACGTGCTTAAAATTTATATTTTGGTTTTGAAAATTCAACTGAAACCCTTTCCTCGGTAAAAAATCAAAATTATTTTAAATTTATCTTTTTGATTAAAAAATTCATCCGTTTTAGTAGAAACTTAATCTTTCTTTGATAAAAATAAAACTTCTGGGTTCAAAATTCAAGTGCTTTATAGAAAACTTACTTATTGTTAAAAATTCATATTTTTTTTGGGGCTGAAAAGTCAAATTAATATATTTTTTGAATAAAAATTCAACTATTTTTTTGAAAATTGGCGTTATTATTTCAAAAATTTCTATATTTCAATAGAAATTTAATCTTTTTTAGATAAAAATACAATTGTTGTGTTAAAAATTCCAAAATTTTTGGTAAAAAGTCCTTTTCGGTTGAAAGTTCAACTATTTTATTTCTCAATTAAAAATATATATGAAAAAGCAACTTTTTATTTAAAGATTCAACAATTCTGTTAAAAAGCCATCCCTTTTGGTTTAAAATTTATCTTGTCTGTTGAAGGATTCAACTTTTTTGTTAGAACCACTTTGTTAAGAAATCATTTTTTGTTGAAGATTCATATTTTTAGTTGAAAATTTGTCTCTTTGGTTGAAATTTAAATTTTCCGAAACTATAGCTGAAAATTTTTAGTGTTTAAAAAATTGTTTTCGGTTCATTATCTATATATATATAAATCTCGTGTCACGAAGTTTGTCGCCACTAAACTCCGAAACTACTTAACAAACCTTGATTAAATCTTATATGCTCTGTGTAATTTGGTCCAAATTAAATGATAGGATACTTTTTATATCGATTAATTACCTCAATATTTTTTTATTGCAAATAGAATGTTTAAATTTTTAAGATCAATAAGTTTCTAACGAATGTAAACAGTGGCATTTTTATTTAAGAAATTTCTACTAAAATGGATGAATTCTTGAATAAAATTTTTTTTTTAATTGAATTTTCATCTGAAAAAGACTTTATTTTGATATTTGAACATTAAAATATAAGTTTTCAACAAAAAGTAATTCTTTCACGAAAATTATACTTGAATTTTTAAGCTAGAGATGATGAAAGTTACATTTTCTACCAAAAAATATGAATTTTTAACAAAACAGTTGAATTTTTAACAAAGAAGACAAAAGACTTTATAAAAAATTCTTGAATTTTAAACCAAAGCCTTGCATTTTTATCGAAGAAAGATGCAATTTCTTATAAAATAGATGAATTTTTTAAATAGAAAGGCAAATTTTCGAAAAATAGGAATAGAAATAGGAATTTTTTTGGTTTGCAAAACTAATTTAAACCAATGAAATTTAATCTTTTTGCTAGAAATATCAACTTTTACATTTTGTTTAGAATTAATTTTTTTAGGTTGGAAATTTAACTATTTTTGGAAAATTTATTTAGTTTGTTGAAAAATCAAGTATTTTGTTAAAAAGTCATCTTTTATGGTTAAAAGTAATCTTTTATTTAAAACAAATAAGTCTGAGAATCTGAGAATCTCAGAATTTTGAAAATAAAGTGTTCACCTTGTAAAGCTTTATTTAAACACCAAAATTTTCCATTAGTCTTAAATTCTATATCTTATTGTTTTTTGGCAATTATCAATAACGTAAATTAAGACCATGGGGGGGGGCGTATTTTGTTAAGGTTCGTTACAAGGCACAGTGGGGGAAAAGTAAATTTTTTGCTTCAAAATACGATCCTGGTGCTCCTCCATAATACGAAAATTGCTGTTATCGCCAACGTGTTATCGATTTAAATTGAACAAAGATATTCCATCATGATACAATTAGTAAAAGAAAAATTTTATTGACAAATTATTTGTTAAAAATGTGTTTTTTATAATTTTCAGTAATTTGAAGTTTTTTACAGTTATGTTGCAAAAAATTGAATTGAAACAATATCTTAATTAAAAAATTTCTCATAAGACTATTCTGGTTAATATTATAAATGAATTTAATAAACAAATGAATTATTAATACATTTGTCGACGGAAAACCTAGTTTTTTCAATGTCAGTCCTTTTAATTGAGAACTTTATGATAATTTCAGTAACATTAATAATTAGTTGGTTAATTTTATGTTTTAGTTAAACAAATTCAATTAAAAAATTCATTATTCGGGCATTTGTCGACGTAAAAATTCTTTTTTTTTCAAAGTTAGTCCTTTTAATTTCAGAAAAAAAGTTCTTTTCTTTCATTCAGTATATAAAATGGGAACCTAAAGTCATGTGTTGCCAGTGAAAGAAGAATTTTCTTCAGACTCGTGAGTGTCCCGACTTTTTACATTTTATAGAATTTATTTATAACAAATGTTAAATTTATTGTGTAATCATTCCTTGTATTTAAAACATTGAAAAAAAAACTACTTTTCCCGTCGACAAATACCCAAATAATGCATTTGTTTATTAAATTTGTTTGAAAAATCATAAAATTTATGCACTAATTACGATTGTTGCTGAAATGAACATGAAGTTTTAAACTAAAAGAACTGACATCGAAAAAAATGCATTTTTCGTCAACAGGTGCCCGAATAATGCATTTGTTTATTAAATTTGTTAACAAAAAATATCAAATAATGATGGATGTTGCTAAAATTATCATGAAGTTCCCAATTACAATTACTGACATTGACAAAAACGAATCTTTCCAACGATAAGTGCTCGAATAATGCATTTGTTTAATAAATTTGTTTAATAAAATCATCAAATTCTTCAAAAAATTATCAATTTTCTGAAATTATTATGATGTTCCTAATTTTTTAAAATTTACATCGAAAAAAAATTTTTTTGACGACAAATGCCTGAATAATGTATTTTTTTATTAAATTTGTTGAAAAAATCATAAAATTTATGAGCCAATTATGAATGTTGCTGAAATGAACATGAGGTTTTAAACTAAAAGAACTGACGTCGAAAAAAATGCATTTTTCGTCAACAGTTGCCCGAATAATGCATTTGTTTATTAGATTTCTTAACAAAAAATATCAAATAATGATCGATGTTGCTAAAATTATCATGAAGTTCCCAATTACAATTACTGACATTGAAAAAAAAAAGAATCTTTTCGTCGATGAGTGCTCGAAGAATGCATTTGTTTATTAAATTTGTTTGATAAAATCGTCAAATTCATCAACAAATTATGAATTTTCTGAAATTATTATGAGGTTCCTAATTTTAAAAAATTGACATTGAAAAAAAAAGAATTTTTCTGACGACAAATGCCTGAATAATGTTTTTGCTTAAAAAATCATAAAATTTATGAACTAATTATGATTGTTGCTGAAATGAACATGACGTTATAAACTAAAAAGACTGACATCGAAAAAATGCATGTTTCGTCAATAGATTTCTGAATAATGCTTTTATTTGTTAAATTTGAGTATAATAAAGTTAAATTATTGAAAATGATATAAAACAAATTTTCAAAAAATAATTTGTTTATAAATTTTGTTCGTTAATTGCTGATTACAACAATGTTTATTGTGGATTTAAGCAATGTTCCTATTATTGACGAGCACCGGGAACGTCAAATAGAAAAAATTGTCATCTTTTCCGTCATATTTATTTATTTAAAAAAAATTGAAAAACTGAATTAAACATTATAATTAACAACTTTCTTTGAAAATTAAAAAAAAATCTAAATAGGTCCACAGGTTCAGCCAGAATGGTATTTTTAACCAAAAAGTGTACTTTCTCCCAACTTTTTGGGGGGAGAGGGAGGTTCTTGGAGAGGGCCTTCCAGTGGGCACAAGGTTTGGCGACGTCTTTACGACATCTTTACGACATCTTTACGACAACTTTACGACACCCTACGTCCATTTCGTTAAGGTGTCTTTACGATATCGTAAATAAGTCGTATGATCTGACGATGTCTTTACGATATCGCAAAGAAACCGAAACGACATGCGCATAAGATGTCGTAAAGTTGTCGTAAAGATGTCGTGACGATACCGTAAACATGTCGTAACGTTGTCGTAAAGATGTCGTAACGATGTCGTAAAGATGTCGTAACGATGTCGTAAAGACATCGCCCTCTTTAGTGCCCACTGGGCTATAATGCGTTACATAATTTAAGTACGGCCCCTAATGAATGTTGCAGGTTTTGGGGCTACTTCTTCTCAATTCAATTACATTGGATGTTTTTGGAGGAGTCATTCAAGCCCCCTTTTTGTATGATGACAATCTCAATTACAGTTTCGCTTACAAAGTGAATGACCAAATAACAGGTGATTCAAAAAATCAACAGGAGGTTCGAAATGGTGTCTCAGTGAGAGAACCCTATTTCCTGATTGAACAGGATGGGTCTCGAAGGATTGTGGATTATCAAGCCGATTATACTAATGGATTCAACCCAATTGTTTACAAAGAAAATTCACCAACCCAATCTTCTCCATTAATTTACATTCTACCTGCTGAACCTGACTTAGAAAAAATTCAAAATCAAGATACCCATTATTTAAAAAATTTAAAGCAAATTTTCTTCTCAAATATTGACCAATCTGCATTTAAGGATGATTCGCAAAGAGTTATTTTACCTGCAAATTCAGGAAGAATAAATAGAGCAATGCTGGAAAAAATGGAGATGCTCGTTCCTGGCTATGTTGCCCTTGTTGGCAAAATTAATGTGCCTCCCGGCTACAGTGTAAAAAATGTTTATTGATAGATAATTAAAAAATAGTTTTTTGTTATTAAAAATTCTCTATAAGAAACTATGACTTAATAAATTTACTATGTCTACTAGGGTGGTTCAATATACATTAACTTTTCCAAAGTTATGTTGCCGCTACAAATACCTTTCCCTTAAGCTACTAGAAAAATCGAATCAAGAATCCCTTTTCAGAAATACACGCATTATTTTCGCAGCTGTTACGTATTCACATTTTTCAGTGGAACTACGATTTAAAAATCTTTGGAATTATTATTATTATTTTTTTTAATAAAAATCTTCTTTCGAACTATCTAGTAGCTTAAGGGAAAATCACTTGACCGTTAAATGGAATTTTCGTGATTCGATTCCCAGTGGAGCGAATGAGATTTTTTTCAGAACAAAAATTGTATTTAAAAAGTTTTTACAGGATAACTCCATCTAGTCTGAAAAGACGTTACTAACTTTTGTTATTCTCTGATGATAATACAGATTCCTTGAAAAATTAGAATACCTACAGCCAGCAAGATAATGCGTGTATTTTTTAAAAAGGATTCTTCTTTCGATCTCTCTAGTAGCTTAAGGGAAAATCACCAGACCAGCAAACGGAAGTTCTGTGGTTCGATTCTCAGCGGAGCAAAGGTAAACATTTTTTGTTTAGAAAAAAAATTATTAAAAAAATGTTATATGTATAAAATTTAACAATAAAAAAATGTTAAGCACAATACATTTTGTATATAACATTTAAGCTAAATAATAATGTATTGTATTATTACAATTTGGCTATTTACCCTATAATTGTAATCAGCTATTGAAAATTATTTTCAATAAAAGAAAGCATACCTCTCATCAGAGGTTAAGTTAACTTTCTAAATCCATTCTAAACCTCTTCGTAAGAATTTTTTTTCTATTTGAAATTTCTTCTATTTGCAAAAATTGTTTTTGCTGACAAAGTTTCTAAAAGAGTTTTCGAGCCTGATTTTTGAATCAGGTTTTCCATTTTTTATAAATAAACAAATATGACGAAAAAATTGCTCAGGAAATAACAGAAAAATGGCTGAAATCACCAAAGTTGCATAGATTAACATTATTTAAAGATGTTCAAATATAAGAGAATAAACAAAATACCTTATTATAAACAAATTATTTGTTGAAAAAATGTTTTTTACGATTTTTCCATAACCATACGTTTTTTTATGTTATATTGCAAGAAATCTGAATGGAAACAGTATTATATTGGAAAATTTTTCCTTCAAAATTAGAATTGTTTATATTATAAAGAAATGTAGTGAACAAATGCACTAATCAGGCATTTTTCGATCGAAAAATTAGTTTTTTTTTCATGTCATTTTTTTTAAATCAAAAACTTTCTAATTATTTTAGAAAAATTCCTAATTTGCCGATTATTCTTATGATTTTTTCAAAAAAATTTAATAAACAAATGCATGATTGGGTATCTGTTGACGGGAAAATTATTTTTTTTTCGATATCAGACTTTTTAAAAAAATCATAAAACTGTTTGAAAAATTACGAATTTTGCCGAAGTTATCATAAACTTTCTAATTGAAAAAGTTGCCATAAAAAAATTTGTAGAAAAATTCCTGAATAATGCATCTGTTGATCGAATTCGTTTATAATATAAACAATTAGAATTTTACGAGAAAGTTTTTCAAATATAATATTGTTTTCATTCAAATATCTTGCAATGTAGCTTGAAAAAAACGTATAATCATAAAAAATCGTAGAAACCTTCTTCTTAAAAATTAATTTGTTTATAAATATTTTGTTGTTTCTTGTATAATATTGGAACATATTAAGCTAATGTTACTCTCTGCAACTTAGATGATTTAAACCATTTTCCTGTTATTCACGAGCACCGGAAACTTCCAATATAAAAAATGGCAATTTTTTCGTCATATTTGTCTATTTGTAAAAAAATTGAAAACCTTAGTAAAAATCAGGCTTGACAACTTTCTTATAAACCTTGTCTGCTTTTTTTCGAGTTTTATTTGTCTAAATCGGTTATATTTGTGGACTGTACGTTATTTTGAACCAAAAAAGCCCCCACCCCACTGTGCGCCGCTCGGTAATGCAGATTCCTACCCCATCATTAATCGGTAATGTGAAGATTTGTTAAACTACGAAGCCGAATTTTTTGCTTTTATTCTTCGTAAAATAATACGGTAAAACAGTAGAGAGATTTTTTGAGGTTAGAAAAGTTTCACAAAAAGTTTAGAAAAAATTTTCTCGAAAAATATATATTTTTATTAAAAAAAAAGAAACTAGAAAGAAATTTCGAGATAAACCAATCTTAAAAAATGTGTACTTAATACATTTTTTTATTTATTTTTATATTGGAATAATCAAATCTTTACACCAAAGAAACAAGTTTTTTAACGTTTAAAGTTTTTGAAAATTATTGTTTGAATTTAAAATAACAATAATTGAAAAAACAACATATTTTTGGATAAGATATTTTAGTTGAAAATATACATGGTATTTTTTTAAATTACAAAAATCTTCCGAAAAATCGAATTGTTAATTAAAAAAATTAAAAAGGAACTTTGAGATAAATTAGTGCTAATTTAAATCCTGCAAAATTTGTTTGGGAAATGTTGTCATCTTCGAGGAAAATTTAGAGAATTTTTCTTCCGTTTAAGGGACACGTGTTTTTACATAATTTTTTATATACATTTTTTGTAGAATTATTTTAATTTTACATTTAAACAATTTTTTAACACTAAATATTTAACAAAACTTTATTCGATAACAATATTTTATTATCGTAATTTCAATAAATAATATAGATTAAGAAACGATTTTATATAGGGATTTTTATTATTTGGAAATTTTCGAATTCGGTAATATTATCAACTGTTCGGGAATTTTTTAGCTTTGGAATTTTATGATTCGAGACAGAGAGAGTTTTACCGAATCGGGATTTTTATTTTTTCATGTATTTCAGGTGTCCATGTAAAAGTACAGAAAATTCGCCTGATTTTTGTCAACTTAAAAAAATATATATTTATAATGTTCGCTCAAGGTCAGTTTTCAGTTTTATTCACTCATTGATTGTGTTTTTTATAAAAAACATTGAAACCTGGGTTTTTCACGTTTATAAAATCATAAATAAAAGTCACTCAGGGTAATTTTCTGTGCCAAATATTGATTTATAAAGAATATTTGTCAAACTATAGAACGGATTTTTTCACCCAAAGATACAAACTTGAATTGTACTATAATCAAAAAAACTGAAAAAAAATTAGACGTAAGCGAAATTTTGTAAAGAAAACAAACCTTGGCCGACCTATAAATATTCATTTTATTACCCAAAAGATTTTTAAAAACTCTTCAAAACGCTTTCCTTGCAACAATTTTATTAAAGAAAAAGAAAAATATTTTAATTTTTACATGCATTTCTTAAAATGTAAAAATTATCAATGAGGTTTGTAGAAAATCTTCTAAAGAATAAAATGCTTGTCCCGGAAGTTAGAACCGAAAAATTATTACCAAAAAAAAGTGTGTCTAAATTAAGCCAGACTCCCCAGTGGGCACAAATTTGGGGACGTCTTTACGACATCGTTACGATATCTTTACGACAACTTTACGGCGTCCTATGACCATTTCGTTTCGGTGTTTTTATAATATCGCAAAGACACCGAAACGACATGGACATAGGATGTCGTAAAGTTGTCGTAACAATGTCGTAACGATGTCGTAAAGACGTCGCCAAATTTTGTGTCTACTGGGTAACGACATGGGCACAGGGCGTCGTAAAGTTGTCGTAAAGATGTCGTAAAGATGTCGTAAAGATGTCACCAAATTTTGTGCCCAATGGGTCGCGACCAAGAAAAATTGGGAAAAGAAAGTGAATTTAAAAAATGAACGTAGTAAAAAATTTTAAATAGTTACACAAGTGTAAAAATTCGATTTAATCTTCATAAGCAATGTTCAATTTAAAAATCACTTCAAATTAATAGATTCTTAAATGAACACCTTTATTCAATTTCGAAATCTTATTGAAGTATTATTTCAGCATAAAATATTCCATTTTTAAAATATTCAATTTGGAAACTGAACAAAAAACAACAATTTTCAATAGTAAACAAGTAAAAAATGAATTGTCACAATTTCAGAGTGATAAATTTAAACTTTGAATATTACAATTATAATTTTTCTCCTTTTTTATTTGTAATTTGAAAGTAACAGTATTGTATTTTAATTCTTAAAAATAGTTAAAAAATGTTTCATTCAGAAAAAAATCGAATAAGCTGTAGGTTTTTGAATGTTTTAAATTAAAGGAAAAAATCGAGATATAGAATTTTGAAATATTGAAAAATTTTTTTTAAAGATTTCTAGGAAGATTTAAAATGATTTTTTATTTCGAAAAAGTCCATTACTTAAAGAGAATGATTAAAAATATTCCAAAACCTTTCAAAATATTGACAAAATTGGAAAAAATCTAGAAGTTCTTGAAACAATTTTGTGTGCAGGATTTTACAAAAATGTTAGAAAAAATTTGAATCCCTTTAAAAGAGAATTAAAAGTTCCGAAAAATTTCAAAAATCATTTTAAAAGATTTGAAATAATTTAAAAGAAAATTAATACATTTGATGATTTCAAAATTAAATATTGACTTTTTATTTTGAAAAAAGACATCATTTTAAGAAAAGGTATAAAAATGTGGGACCACTGAAAAAATTCCGAAAGCGATTAATGAAAAAATCCCCGAATTATAAAGTTCCTTAATTTAAACATAAAGAAAAGAATTTTCAATCAATATTATTTATTTCTTAAAAATACAATAATTAAATAATTTTATTAAATTATTATTTAAAATTAAAAGAATAATAATTGTTTATTTTTTTAAATGCTATGTACATTATGAAACAAAATTTTGCACGCATGAATATATATAGTTTTTTAATAATTGTTTTTTTAATTTCAAATCATAATTTTTTAAACTTTAAACATTCATGAATTTTGCAATTCACGAATCTTACAGTGTCGGCAATTTTATTTTTCAGTATTTTTCAGTTGCTTCTTCCGAAAAATAAAATTCCCATCACTGTAAAAATTCCCGAAATTCTGGACAATTTATAATATTACTGAATTGGAAAATTCCCGACAGAATTTTGCTGTTGTTGAAAAAGTGCATTGTATCCTTTTTAACTCACAAAAAAGTTTGAAAAATAAAATAATTAATTTAAAAAAAATAAAATTTGCGCTAAATCAGTGCTGCATTGAATCCTACAAATTTTGTTTTGTTTGAAGCGCACGTCTTTTTAAACTTATTTTTGCATTACATTTGTATACGATTATTGTTATTTTAAATTAAAACAATAATTTAAAAAATTAAACATTGAACAAAGTTTCTATAATTAGAAGATTTGATTATTATTATTGATTGCACATTGTATTATTATATATTATATTATTATGTTATATATTATTATATTATTATTATTATTATTATTATTATTATTATTATTATTATTGATTATTGTATTTTTGATAGAATTTTCTAGTTTGTATATTTTATAATTGGACAGCATTCGGTCAGGAATTTTATTATTCGGAATTTTTCAGTTGTAAAAATATTCCAAAACATTTTAAAAGATTGATAAAATTGTAAAAAAAAATCTGGAAGATTTTGAGGCAATTTTTTCGAATTTTACAAAAAATGTACGATAAAAATGGAAAACATTAAAAATATATTTAAAAGTTTTGAAAAACTTCAAAAATAATTTGAATAATATTTATATTATTTGTATTTTAAATTTTATTCCATATGACTTACGTAAATATTTTAAGTAAGCTGTATTAAATATAATATTTTACAGTTTATTTTAAAATATATTTTATGGAAAAAAAATTTATTCTTTGTAACTGAGTTATGAATCATTAAAACTAGAAGGTAGTTGAAATCGAATCGAAGAATTAAACAATTTTCATGTTAGTTTTATTTCTTTACATTTTAAATTCAGAAAAGTTCTGCTGTTTTGACTTTTTAGAGTAAAATATTAATAACTTAAATAAAAAAAATTGAAATCAACTTTATGTACAATGTTTAAAAGTTCTTCATCGTCTAATATCCATCGAAGTAACTTCTCCTAATTACCAAACTCCGGAATATTATAAACATTTAACATTTATTTTTTTATAGATAATTTAATTTAACGAACAGAACATTTCAATTCTCTTTCTGTGAGAGAAAATTTTATAATTTTAAATATATCGCAATAGCTAATCAAATTTATGTTGCTGCAAAATTTTCTTTGAACTTAACATTACCTATTTTGGTAAATAATTTAAATGAACAAATAAGCAATTTTCATTATTTTTGCGCGAGAAAAAATGCTTTACTATCAAAGATGTATCGAATTTGTTTAACGGAATAAATAAAATATAAAATTTTTTTTAACACTTAAAGTTTTTCATTGTTTAAATAATGAAAGTAAACAAATAAAAAATATTCATTTGTGTTGACGCCAAAATAAATTATTCTCTATTTTTTATCTATCCAAAATTTTCCCAGGCTTCTCAATCTCCATAAAATTGTTCAAACTTTACATCCAGCTTAGTTATTATTATTCGTTTTAATTTTCTTTAATTAAACTTTTTATTTGAATTAAGGTGGCTTTAAGTAACTGTAGCACTAAAAATAATATACTGGAAAATTTATTATTAAACGCAATTTAAAATAACTTTTGCTCATCGATTATAATTTCCCAAGGGTGAAAAATTTTAATACGAGAAGTCTCCGTTGGCATCGTTTATTACACCTTCTGTCTGAATTGAGGCGCCTTTAAAACAATCTTAATACTTAAAATAATTCGGTATCCATTTTTTAAACAATCATTTTTAGACAATGAATTTTATTTTTGGTTAATAATTTCTGGTTTGCAATTGTATAAAGTACTAAAGAGTTAAATACCACAAAAAAAGGTTATTTAGAGAGTTACTACAAATGCCCGTATGGAAATAACCCCATTTGGCCCTATTACAAGTCGAGCACTAATCGGGGGCTAGTCGGGTTATTAATTTTGACAAAGTGCCCAATCGGGGACTATTTGGGCTTTTTGCTGTCAAAATTTCAGTCGGGGCCTGGTCGGTGGTTGGTCAAGGGCTAGTCGGGTCTTTTTTTCACTAATTTCCGTGCGGGTAATCTTCAGGCTCTGGTCGGGAGATAGTGGGGCTCTGGTCGGGTTATTCTTATGTTTGAGTTTTCAGCGAGGTTTTATCAAATGAGGTAATATCTAAAAAAGCGTAATGATTTTTTTATTCTAAAAAACTAGGAATATATTTAACAATCATTTTACACTTGCGTTCTTGCGGTTCTGGACTGGTAGCTTTGAAGAAAATCCGCAAGGGCGCGACATGCCGCCTCTCGCGCAACAGAAATGACGCGTCGAGTGTTTAAGACAGCAGTCCACACGTAACAAAGCATAATTACCTGGATCAGAGACTACTGTGACCAACATGGCCGTTCCTTCAGAGCGAAGCTCTTTCATTGCTGCCTTCCAACTAAAGTTTTTTTTTAAAACTAATATTCCACAAAGTTTAGGAAATTTAATTTACATAAATTTATGTATTTTTAAGCGTAGGATACGTTTCCCATTAAATCTTGGGTAAATTTGATCACTTTTAAATATTTGAAAAAAGTTTATGGAGATTTCCGTATATAATAAGTATTCTGACAAAGTTTTAGGGGATGTTCCACAATTTTTTTGGAGTTTGGTTAATTTTCCAAGCGGATGTATTATCATATGATCCCTACTAGTACCCGATCAGGCCCCGACTAGGACAAGTCGGGTCACCTGACTAGCCCCTGACTAATCTACTGTGACGCTACTGGTTGGGGGCTAGTCAAATGACCCGACTAGCCGCCGACTTTAAGTGGGGTCGAATGGTCGGGAACCAGGCTAGTTCCCCATTTAATTTCTACACGGGTGCCATTTACAGGTAAAGTAACAAATTAGAGTTGAGGTAGGAAGCCAAATTATAATGCAGGAAGTCTCCGTACGAATAATTTATTTCACCTTTTACCGGAATGAATAGGGCTGTAAATAATCGTAACACTAAAAATAATATGTTGGGAGCAACTCATAAATATTCTTGAAAAAGTAATGTGGACGGCTTTTTCAAGTGTAAATGTCCAATTACAAAAGGCGATAAAATATTGAGCTAAAAAATTAAAAAATATTGCGTTCTAAAAATAAAATTATATATCAAGTTTCTGATAATTTTAATGTTTCTTTCTTTAAATTTTTATTAAATTTTTAGAAATTTTACACTAATAAATTAATACAGGACTTGGGGTAAATTTTGTTTTGGTTCGAAAACTAGCTACTTTGATTAAAATGGAAGTACTGCATAAAAAATTAATTTTCTTTGGTTGAAAATTCATCGTTTCAGTTAAAAATTGATTTTTTCTGATTTAAATTTAGTTTGTAGAAGCAACTTCATGTTTTTTGTTTGAACAGTCAACAATTAGGTGAAAAATCAAATTGTTTTATCAAGAATTAAATTTTTGGTTAAAAATTAAACTATTTTGATAAAAATTTCAACTATTTAATCCACTTGCTTGAAAATGAACTTTTTTCTTGAAAATTAATATTTTTGGGTTGAAAATTCAAAATTTTTTAAATATTTCTTTTGTTGATAATTCAACTATTTTGTTAAGAATTTTTTTGTATTCTTAAAAATAAATTTGTTTAGCTGTTGTGCTTTTAGTTTAGAATTCATTTTTCCTCCTAAATTTGTCTTTTTAGTAGAAAATTTACCTTTTTAGTTATAATTCCACAATTTTGTTAAAAAATCATCCCTTTCGTCAAAAATTTAATTTCTTTGGTAGAAGATGAAACTATTTTTGTTGCTGAAAATTTTTCTTTTTTAAATTTATTCAGTAATAAATGAATTAATGAGTTGAAAATTCATTCGTTTTGTAGACAATATTACTTTCAGTAGAAGAATAATCTTATTACTGGGAAATTCATCTTTGTAGCTTAAAAAGTGAGGTGGCAGGTAATAAAGTCCACTATTTTGTTAGAAGTAAAATTATAAATAAAATAATTCTTTTGTTAAAAATTCCACTATTTTGTTGTTCGTGTTTTTTTATCCAAAATTTACATATTTTGTTGAAAATTTGTACTTTCTGAATTTTGGATTGAATTTTGGAAATTATAAATGATTACCTTGTAATAATTTCGAAGAGAAAATTGAAATACAGACAAAAAACATTTTTAATTATTTCTTAAAATTTTCGTTAAGTGTTTTACAAATTTTGAAGGAAAATTTGGAAATTTTGCCGTATTACATAATTTTAGAAAAATTAAGAAACATATTTATTTTTAAACATTCTTGTGCAATTTTGCGGTATAAATTTTTCTTAGTTTATGTTATCTTAGGAAATGCACTTTTAAATCTAAGTAAGTTTAGGAGATATTCAGGAATTTCGAAACGATTCAAAAATAATTAAAACTTCTCAATATTTTTCAGGATTGTTTTGTGTTTCACGAAAATGAAAAAATTCTAGATTCCTAGCAACAATTAAAATAATTCTTCATTTCGAAAACTGAATTTTCAGGTATTATTTAAAAGCATGTGAAATTAGAAAAGATTCCAAAAACTGTCAAAGAAGAATCTGCAATATTTCAAACAAAAAATTCTCTTAATATTCGTGTGAACATTTTTTTTTTATTATTTATTTTGAAAAATGAACTTTGGTGAAAATTAGAAAAAAATTAAACATATCAAACAATTTCTTAAAATTTCTGAAAAGGTTCCAGAAGATTTTAAAGCAAAACATTTCAAATCGTTAAATTTAAAATATGTAAAAAAATTAAGAAACATTAAGCAGAATTGAAGAGATTCCAAAATAATTTAAAATTTTGAAGATTTTGAGCAAAGTAGATTTTTAAAGATTTTAAAAATAATCTGTAGGAGTTTTAAAAGAATCTTGAGAGGATTCCAGGGAATCTTTTGATTACAAAAAAATTACCAACATTATAGCATTTTCAAAATCCCTCCCAAAAAACCAAAACTTCTTGAATTTTTCTCAACAATAAAAAGTTCAGATTTTGATCACAAAAAAAACGATAAGAAATTCAATTTTGTGGTCAGACTGCAAGATACGAAAAATATGAAAAGACAAAAAATATGCAGCCAAGAAAAGTCTACAAATTTAAAAAAAAATATTGTTTGGTAGAACGCCGAATTTTTGTTTGAATCGTAAAAAATAACATTAAAAATGTAAAAATTAAGTTTTTGATGAAACGACACAAGATACGATAAAAATAAGCAGACAAAGATTGATCACTCAAAAGGGATCTACAAATTTGTTAATAATAATAATTGTTTAATAGGACGTGTAGGTAATTAATAATTAAAATTAATAACAAGTGATAATTCAATAAAAAAATCCAACTATTTATGATTGTAGCTTAATTATTATCTTTGATTGAAAAGTCTACGATTTTATTTTTGGACAGGAATTTGACTTTATTTGTTAGAAATTTTTATTTTTTTATTGCAACTTGACTTGTTTTGTTGAAATTCAACTGACTGTTAAAAATTTAACAATTATGTCCAGAAGTCATTCATTTTGTTTAAAAATTAAATTATTTAGGGAAAATTAATTTTCGAATGAAAATTCAAATTTTTTAATTAACAATCGTCTCTGACATGAAATATATCTCTTTCGGTAGAAATTTTATCTTTTTTTGTGATAATGTAACTATTTAGTCCAAAATTCAAGTCTATAGCTTGAAAATTTAAGAATTAGGTTAAAAATAATCTTTTTTTGTTAATAATTCGTCTTTTCTGTTAAAAATTCAACTATTTTCTTAGAAAATTATACAGTTTTAGGTAAAACTTAAACTATATGCTTCAAACATAACTTTTTTTTGTTGAAAATTTAACTGTTTTCTAGAAAATTTGTCTTGTTGGCTTTAAAAGGATTTTTACTATTAAAAAAAAAAACTTTAGGTTTTTCGGTTAAAAATCTAACGGATTGATTGAAAATTTAATTATCTTAATAGAAAATTAATTTTTTAGATGAAAATTAAATTTTTCGTCGAAAATTAAACAATTTCGTAGGGAATTCGAATTTTGGTTGAAAATTAAACAGTTACGTTAAAAATTCTTTCTTTGATAAAAATTAGTCAATTTTATTTCATATATAATTATAATTAATAATCATTGTTTTTCAGTTGATTCTTTCAACTGAAAACTTATCTATTATAGCTGAAATTTTTTTATATGTTTCAAAAAATTTTATTAACTTTTTGTTTGTTTGGAAATTGCACTATTTTACAGATTTTTTAATTAAAAAATGTTTTTTTAAAATATAAATTATCAAGATAACCATTGATTTATTTTGAAGAAAAATTCGACCTTTTTTGTAGGAATCCTTTTTTTTCTATAAAATTTTAATACCCAATCAAACTGTTTACTTTTAAAAAACGTACGCGTAATAAAAAGGAATGTGCATAAATTTTATGAATGTCTTTTTCTAAAATTCTTAATCTCTATCGAGGTGATGAGTTTGAGTTTCATACATTTTTTTAGAAATAAATAGTTTTATTGCACATTAAATATTATTGCAAAAGAATGAAAAATGTCTTAGAAGTTTCAAAAATAATCAAATATTTAGATTATTTTTTTAAATCTCTGCGGCAACACAGTTTTCGTACTTTTGCAATAAAATTTAATGTGCAATAAAACTTTTTATTTCTAAAAGATGTATGAAATTCAAACTTCTCACTTCGAAAAAGATTAGAAATTGTAGAAAAAGAATACATTTTACAAATATTAAATATTTTTCTTAAATTCACATTTTAAGATTAAAATTAAACGTTTTTTAGAAAATTCGTCTTTTTATCTTTTATCACAGTTTTTTAATTCATATCAATATAATTATTAATAATAGGTTTCTTCAATTCTTGAGAATATTTATAGCTGACTCGAATTTTTGAACTTTGAAAAATTATTAAAAAATAAATAAAATGACCTTATAATCTTCTGAATTTTCCCAAGCCTTTAAAAAAATGATTTGTTTATTCTCTTGAAACCTTTAGTGATATTTTAAAGTTCCTAAAGTTACTCAAATTTTGGCTGATTCCTTTTTTTAATGTGCAAAACTAAAAGTGTTGCCTTTAAGATTTTCCAGATTATTCTTTTAAAGTTTTTTGAAATATTATGTAATGTTTGAAAAATGGTTTAAATAATTTCTTCAAATGATTTTTTCGAAATGATAAATTATTTTAATTATTCCTAAGAACCTAAAAACTTTTTTCATTTTCATGAAAATGCACACAACATTTCAAACATTGTTGCCAAAACGGAAATCACGGAGTCGGGCGAGCTCGGATTCGTGCTCATGAATTTTTTATTTTACACGAGTCTGGCCTGCGCAACATGTAATGTTGAGTAATGAAAATTTTTTTTGCAAAGTATACTTTACGCTAAAAAATTGTTCGGTAGTAAAAAACATTTTTTTATTGTTTAAATAATCGTCTGTCTTAAACAATTTTTAAATTATTTAAACTGCTATGTCTGTGAAAGAATTATTTTACGTTCCGATAGATTCTATAAGCTCTTCCGAAAATGTTGGTGAAAAAAAGTTTGTATTTTGCAGTAGTTCTAAAGTTATTGATTAAGTTTTTTGTGACCGCGCTCAGACCTCCAGCGCAAGTCCAGCGTTTTTAAATAATGGCGATTTTTAATTTAAATCAGAAACGGTTGAATTCATCTTTTCGGTTTTGAATTCAACTACTAGGTTGAATGTTTCAACCGATTTGTGCAAAAATCCTTTTCTTTTTTAGAAAATTGACCTTCTTGGTTGAAAATTCCATTATACTTTGTTGAAGATTAAACTATTTGATTAAAAATTCAGATTTTGTGAAGAACTTTTATTAATTCACTTAAAAATTCATCTTTTTGCTGGAAAGATTAATTTGTTGGTGTTTAGACTGAGAATAAAACTACTTGATTAAATACTTAACCACTCTCTTAAATTACAATATTTTTTATCGCAGATTCCTTTATTTGGTTAGAAATTTAGCTATGCTTAATTAAAAATTAAACCACATTAATTATTTTTAGTAGAAAATTTTGGTTGAAAATCGATGTTTTTAGTGGATGATGGGTCTATTTTTTTAAAAATTCATTTTTATTCATCCTAATATATTTTTTTAGAATTATATTTACTAGCTTTGTCGTGGTGGAGATCTTGGTGGTGATCTGGTGGTTTATGATTCCTATCAAGCTCCCTCACAATAGTATCAGAGGCTGACCAGCCATATACACGATTATCAAAGTTCACTGGAATATAAGATCCTATTCCTATATCATCTCCGTTGTCAATAATAATTCTCCTCTGATTAGGCAATGGTATGGATAGTGATATTGATTGTCTAGGGGCTTTTGAGCTAGAGCTTTGGGTTGGTGGAGTGGAACCCAGACCTTGGGCAGGTGCAGGAGGCCTATTCGTTGCGGGGGCTGGTGGACGAACAATATTATTACATTCATTAGGATTCCTCATCTGTGCACTTAATTCTGTAAGAAAAGAATCAAGATTTACCAAATTTTTGTGTTTGGGGCTTCAATTATTCTTTCAATTTATAAGTTGTAAATATTGCACTTCACAAGCTAGGTTTAGTGAACTTAAATATTCAAGCCATATTTAAATTTATTATCTCTTAAAATTACGCAACGTTCGTTTAAAATAACTTTAATCCAAATATGTGAACGCCGATATAAAATTTCTTGAAATTACGTTTGGGATATCTGACAACTGTGTTGATAAGAGTAAAGTCTTTCTCGGGGTGTTTTCTGCAAAAAAGAGCTCCTTACTAATTTTTTAACACCGATAATCAGATGAACTGATTTAAGAATAACTTTTGAAGGTTTTATACAATCCTGTGAGAATTCAATCTAGAAGAGTAACTCAGAAAAAGAAATCAAGATACTCGTGACATATAAAAATGCATACATATACAATATGGATTTTTATTCAACAAAATTGTCTCGATACAATTCAAAAATAGATCATCTCAGGGATAACATAAAGTATGTCCGTAGACTCTACGATGTCTGTTCAAAAAATACGCGGACTGTTTGAATTTCGCGGCTCGATTTGGTTTCAGGAGAATCCGCTTGGTGTCACTAAGTTCGTACAGATCAGCTGTTTAAAACGCGGTATTCCAGTCGCAGATATCATCATTTGTTGATAAGCTACACGGTTTCAGGTAAAGAGCGTTTTTTTGTTAGTCGGATTGTAAAATGGACAGCCTGAAAGAGCAACGAATTGCTGTGAAATTTTGTCCGAAACTCGGAAAATCTGCAACTGAAACATTTGCCATGCTCAACACAGCCTACGGCGAAATTGCCATGGAGCGTGATGCATGTTTCAAGTGGCATGAACGTTTCAAGTGTGACCGACAGTCGAATGACGCTGATAAGCGTCCTGGGAGTCCTTCAACGTCAACTGACGACCCACACGTTGGCAAAATAAACACCCTGGTGCGCGAAAATCGAAGTCTGACCATTAGGGAGCTTGCCGAAGAGTGTCGTATATCAGTTGGATCTCGTTACGAGATTTGGACCGAAAAATTGAAGATGCACCGCGTCACTGCGAAATTTGTGCCGCGCCTGATGACCGACGACCAAAAGGCCAATCGCGTCCGGGTTTGTCAGGAACTGCTTGATCGTTCAGATGAAAATGAGAACTTTTTGTCACAAATTATAACCGGTGGTGAATCATAGGTTTATGGTTATTACATTGAAACGAAGGTCCAATCATCCCAATGGGTGGGTCAAACGTCCCCAAGACCCCAAAAAGCTCGCCAAGTTCGGTCGAATGTCAAGGTTATGCTGACAGTTTTCTTATGCTAAGGGTATTGTTTACCACAATTACATCCCTCAAGGCTCCACAGTCAACCAGATTACTTCCATTGAAGTACTGAAACGTCTGAGGGACGCCGTCCGAAGCAAAAGGCCAGAACTGTGGAGAAGAAAAAACTGGTTTTTTCAACACAACAACGCTCCTGCTCACTCAGCACTCAGAACACGTGAGTTCTCAGAACTCGTGAGTTTTTGGCGAAGCACTCGATTACTGTTCTTCCCCACCCCCAATACACAGCTGACCTTGCTCCTTGTGACTTTTTCTTGCTCCCAAAACTAAAAAACCCCCTCAAAGGAAGAAGATTTGAGACGATTTCGGAGATTAAGGCAAATGCGACGAAGGAGCTGAAAGCCATCACAAAAGAAGCGTACTAGGACTGTTTCAACAAGTGGAAACACCGTTGGTATAAGTGTGTACGTTCGGGAAGAGAGTATTTTGAAGGAGACCCAGACGCGTAACTTCCAAATAAAGTACTTTTTTTATGACCTCATTCCGCGTATTTTTTGAACAGACCTCGTCTGATCTATTTCTCATTTAATTTCGAATACAAAATATTGAAGGAGTGCACGTTAGCAACTCTCTGAAGAACTTATTGTCAGCACAAAGTACAAATCATCGAGGATTTCCATCAGCTCAAGATGTTTTGTATTTGCAGGTGAAAGAAGAATGTGTCTCAACTGATTCGTCAGCGTGCAATTTCTAACTCGTTCTCGATACGAGCACTTTCACTCTTAGAGTAATGAAATGTAGCTTGAGCAGAAGATGCCTAAGATTTTGTTTTCACGAGAAAGGATGCCTCTACTCTATGAAATCACATCAGAGCTAAATGGTACAACCACCAGTCCATGCAGCATGCACAGAATAAGATTGCACTAACGCCGGGAAATAAGAGTATAACTCCTAGTCCTGCGCTTAGTGTCAGCATGGACCACCCTCTTTCGCCAGCGAGTCCTCCAATGCCGCTTTAGGCTCAGGATCAGTGATCCCTGATCTGAAACGAGATGTGGACCAATACTATGACAGGGCTATGATGATGATGAACCCATTTCTCCTCTTCTGAATTTTAAAACTCAAAGGTGCACGATTGCCCTTTGGAACACTTCGGCCTTTCTATTTATATCTCTATCTGATTTGAAATAAAATGAAGAGATTGGGATTTTAATATTTCCAGATTTCCATGCTGGCGATTCTCATGTTTTGAATACTTCGCGCAAATATTTTTTGGTTGCAAAGTCGTTTTGTTGTAAATGCAACTATATTGTTAAAAATTAAAATCATAATTTCTGGGTGGAAAATTCGGTTATTCACCTAAAGTTGAACTACTTAATAAAAAAATTAATTCTTTCTTATTAAGAATTCATCATTATAGTTGAAAATTCAACTATTTGATTTTAAATTGTGTTAAAAATTCAACATCTTTGTAGATAATACTCTTTTTGACTTTAAAATTAAATAATTTTGTTGAAAGTTCATGTATTTTGCTGGAAATTGACCTTCTTTGGTACATCTTCTTGGTTTTAAAAGTCAATTAATTCACTAAGAGTTGAACTACTTTGTAAAAAAAAACGGTTTGTTAACAAGGTTTTTTAATTATGGTTGAAATTTTAACTATTTGGTTGAAAGTTTATCTCTTTTACAGAAAACTCATATTTTTCGCTTAAAAAATTCAACTTTTTGTAAATAATTCGTCTTTTTCACTTTGAAATTAAATAATTTCATTGAAAATTCATGTATTTTGTTTAAAATTTGTCTTTTTCGTAGAACATTAATTTTCTTGATCGAAAATTCATCTGATTAGTTAACAATTTAACAACTTTGTTTAAAATTAATTTTTTTCTGTTAAAAATTATTTATCTTTATCTGAAAATGTTTGTTGAAAATTCGTTTTTTTTCTTGTTCAATTCAATTTTTTAGCACAGTTTTTATCTGGAAATTGAACTATTCCATTTTTGGTTGAAACTTGATCCTGTACATTGTATTAGTTAAAAGACAAATTATTTGATAGAAAATTTATTTATTTTTTTAAAAAGTAAACTTTTGGGTTGAATCTTGATTTATTTTTTTAATTAGGTTTTTTTCCTAAAATTAAAAAAACTGCAAAATAAAAACATGGCCTTATAATCGTCCTGGTTCTTTTTTTTTTAATTTTTAAAATCTTTTCAAATACTCACCGAAAATTAATTTTTCAAAACAAAAAATCGTTTTTAATTTTCTTAGCAATCAGAACCCTTTTTGTTATTCTTTTTAAATATTTTACAATTTTCAAAAAGCCTAATTTTTTTAAATCTGCAAAAATCTACATCGTGTTTCATATTATTTGAAATAGTTTTAAGTTTTAAATTAATTGTGAATATTTTTAAAAATTAAAATTCTAGCGTTCAAACCTAAAATTTAGCTAATTACAAATTTAACATTTCAAGGCTTTCTATTTCGAACCATTCCGTTCAAATTTGTATAGTTTTTAACAGTTGTTTGTAACGGATTGTTTTAAATGAACGGTTAAATATTTCTTATAATTAACGAAATTTTCTTTTTTTAATTAAAAATTTCAAATTGAGTGGGTTTAAAATAAAATTTTTTTAGACTGAAATATTTTAAGTCATAATTGAAATTATTTTCATAAACTAATATCTATTAATCTTTTAATTTTGAATGGATTGAGAATCATCTTGTAAAATGAATTATTTTTCAATTCTTCATACCTTAAATTAATTTTAAAAAATTTATTTTAAAATTATTTCAAATAAAAAAAAATCATAATCGAAAACAAATAAATTAATTTTCTATTGAATAATTGGTATTTTAACTAATACAAAGTACAGGATGAAGATTCAACCAAAAATGGAATATTTCAATTTCCAAATAAAAGCTGTGATAAAAAATTGAATAAACAAGAAAAGAAAAATAAATTTCAACAAAATTGTTAAATTTTCAATGGAAAAGGTGAATTTTTATCAAGAAGATTAATGTTCTATAAAAAAAAAACGATTTTCTAACTTAATCAATATATACGATTAATTTTTAATCAATCCTATAAAGTTACATTTTCAGATGAAGATAAATCATTTTTAATAGAAAAAATTAATTTTAAAGAAAGTTGTTTAATTTCTAACCAATAAGATGAATTTTCGACCAAGAAAATTAATAATCTACAATAAAAGACAAATTTTAAACAAAATACATGAACTTTCATCAAAATAATTTAATTTTAAAGACAAAAAGAGTATTATCTACAAAAAAGCTGAATTTTTAACCCAATTTACAGGGTTTGATTGAAAAGTAATGAGCCTTCCCGCGCGGAGCGTCTGCCAAGCGATCAAACGAATCGGCTGGTGGGGGAAAATGATTGGTGGACTTTCCCCTTCCACTGGAAACCGGTCTCAGTTCGCTGGCAACAGCGGTGCAGTCAACATTGCTCCGCGCGTGAAAGCTGTTTTAAAAGTGTGTTAGGATTTTTCAGTGGCGAAAATGCAGCGATCGTTGGAGTCAAAACCAAGCTGATCATCTTTTTCGACTCTCGAGGCATCTTCCACAAGGAGTTTGTACCTCCAGAAAGCACTGTAAACGCGGCATTTTACAAAGAATTGCTCCTTCGACTGAAAAACCGCGTCGCCCGGGTTCGGCCCGACCTCGTCAAAAATTGGACCCTTCATCACGACAATGCGTCGGCGCACACCGCCTTCCTCTGAACCTCTGCATTGGCCAAGATGGGGGTTCCGGTGCTTCCCCACCCTCCCTACAGCCCAGACCTGTTCCCTCCGGACTTCTTCCTGTTCCCACGCCTGAAAAGAAAGCTGAAGGGGAGGCGTTTCGACTCCATCGAAGCGATCCACAAAACTGTGACAGCCGAATTGAACGCAATTCCGGCGGATGAGTTTAAAAAATGTTTCCTGCAGTGGAAGGACCGCTACCAGCGGTGTATTGACGCTCAAGGGTCCTATTTTGAAGAATATTAGTTGTATAAGCCAGAAGGTTTAATAAAACTGCTTAAAAAAGTAAGGCTCATTACTTTTTAATCGAACCCTGTAAAGGCAAATAGATGCATTTTCAAGTATAATTATGAAACTTTAATAAGAAAGAATTAATTTTTTTACTAAGTAGTTCAACTTTAAGTCAATAATCAAATTTTCCGCCTAAAAGTTATGATTTTAATTTTTAACAGTATAGTTGCATTTACAACAAAACTGCTTTGCAAACCAAAAATATTTACAGTTGATAATTCCACCGAAAATTGTAAATTTTCATTAAAAAGTATAAATTTTCCATAAACGACTTAATTTCTACAAAGAAAGACGAATTTTTAACAAAACACATGATTTTTTAACCAAAAATGGTATAGATTAATTGTCATTTTCAAACATGTATTTTCAACGAAAGAGATGAACCTTTAAATAGAAAAATAAAATTTTTCACAAAGTAGTTGAACTCTTGATAGAAAAGGAGACTTTTTTACAAAATAGTTACATTTTCAACAAAATAATTAATTTTTTAATCAAATAATTGAGTTTTTATCCAAACGAGATGAGTTCCAAAATCGCCAATTTCTTTAATTTATTTTCAAATGCTGATCAAGATATAAATAAGACTATTATAATATAACATAATTATAATATTATAATTATTAATATATGCATATATTAATATATATATTTATTATTATTTTAATTTTTGGAGCTATATTATATATGTTTCGATAATTGAATTATTTAAAAAGATATCAAGAAGTTTTAAAAGTTTTTAACAGATTTAAAAATAAGTTACACCTTGAAGATACTTAAAATTTTTTTAAATAAAATGTAGGTTTTTTAATATTTAACAAAAATACGAAAAATAAAATAAGCTACCAAGAACCTGTTTTTAAAGTAATCATGTATTGAAGATCTTTTTTCAATTTTCAGCATAATTTCCAAATTATTTCAATGTAAAATGAATGATAAAAGAAGAAAAATTCTTTAATTTTGAAAGTTTACCTAGACAAGATTTTTAATCAAATTCAATATGATTATTTACTTTAAAAATTTATTTCTCAAGAATATTAGAAATAATTTGAATCATCTGAGCAAATTTAATAAAATTTTAAAAAATTATCTAGACTATTTTAAGAAAATCATATTTATTTGACTGTTTTTTCAATTTTATGATGAGTTGTAGAAACATTGCGGTTTAGAAAAGTATTCTTGAGAATCCTGGAAAATTGGATAATAATTTTTTATATTTGAAACACTATTTTCTAGAGTATTTAAGAGGATTTCCAACGAAATAGTTACATTTCCAACCAGAAACGAATTTGCAACTAAAATTATGGATCTTGAAAATAATGATTTTCTAACAAAATAGGTCAATCTTTTATCCAAATAGAATACTCAAAAAGCAAACGGTTGCATTTTTAACTAAAAAGATTATTTTCTCTCCGAAAAAGACGAATTTTGAACAAGCTTAATGATTTTTTCAATATAAAAAGAGTTATCAGTCGATTAAGTAATAATTGCAATATTATACGACTATAAACATTTTATTACGGTCACATAATCAAGAGGTATTCAACTTTTATTAATGTCCAGAAAGGCATGTGTCTAAGTTTTCGGATTTTATTATAGAACAAAATTTTTAATAAAAAATTTATTATTAAATTTTTTTATCTGATTACCAGAGTTTGAAGTTTCAATCCAACCTTGCGCGGTCTTTAGCAATAATAAAATTAAGATAAGAGCCATAATAAATTTATAAAATAATTAAAACTCAATTTCTT
>NC_046660.1:3305484-3313340 GCF_010883055.1 Belonocnema kinseyi | reverse complement strand
TTTAGAAAATGTATCAGATACCATTTTTATTTCTCTTTCAATATCATCATTTTGAATAAATGATGATCTGCGTTGGCACTATATTTCTGACATTTTTGGTTTTCCTTAATTCTATTCGTAAGTGTTTGATCTAATATTCATATTTGTAACGAACTTTAAATACTTGGAGTAAAAACAAAGGTATTAAAAATTGAAAAATAATTGATTTTACAAGATGACTCTCCATCCATTCAAAATTAAAGAATTAATAGATATTAGTTTATAACAGTATTTTCAATTATAACTTCAAATATTATTTCAGTCTAAAAAAATTTTATTTTTAACCCATTCAATTTGAAATCTTTAATTAGAAAAAGAAAATTTCGTTAATTATCAGAAATATTTTACCGTTCATTTAAAACAATCCATTACAAACAACTGTTAAAAACTATACAAATTTGAACAGAATAGTTCGAAATAGAAAGCCTGGAATTGTTTAATTTGTAATGCGCTAAATTTTAAGTTTGAACGCTACAATTTTAATATTGAAAAATATTCGAAATTAATTTAAAACTTAAAATTATTTCAAATAATTTGAAACACGATGTAGATTTTTGCAGATTTAAAAAAATACGCTTTTTGAGAATTGTAAAATAATTAAAAAGAATAAAAACAATTGTTCTGATTGCTAAGAAAATTGAAAATCATTTTTTATTTTGAAAAATTAATTTTAAGTGAGTATTTGAAAAGATTTTAAAAATTAAAAAAAAAGAACCAGGACGATTTTAAGGCAATTTTCTTATTTTGCAGTTTTTTTAATTTTAGGAAAAAAACCTATTTAAAAATATAAATGAAGTTGCAACCCAAAAGTTTACTTTTTAACTAAATAAATTAATTTTCTATCAAATAGTTGGTGTTTTAACTAATACAATATACAGGATAAAGCTTCAACCAAAAATGGAATAGTTCAATTTTCAGATAAGAAATCTGCTAAAAAATTGAATTGAACAAGAAAAAAAACGAATTTTCGACAAACATTTTGAGATAAAGATAAATAATTTTTAACAGAAAAAATTGATTTTAAACAAAGTTGTTAAATTGTCAACCAATCAGATGAATTTGCGACCTAGAAAATTAACGATCTACGAAAAAGACAAATTTTAAACAAAATACATGAATTTTCAATGGAATTATTTCATTTTAAAGTGAAAAAGACGAATTATTTACAAAAAAATGAATTTTTTTAGCGAAAAATATGAGTTTTCAATCAACGAGTTAAACTTTCAACTAAATAGTTAAATTTCCAACAATAATTAAAAAACCTTGTTAAAAAAACGTATTTTTTTATAAAGTAGTTCAACTCTTAGTGAATTGATCGACTTTTAAACCCAAGAAGATGTACCAAAGAAGGTCAATTTCCAACAAAATACATGAACTTTTAACGACATTATTTAATTTTAAAGGCAAAAAGAGTATTATCTACAAAAAAGCTGAATTTTTAACCTAATTTAAAGGCAAATAGTTGAATTTTCAACTATAATTATGAATCCTTGATAAGAAAGAATTAATTTTTTTACGAAGTAGTTCAACTTTAAGTGAATAATCGAATTTTCCACCCAGAAATTATGATTTTAATTTTTAACAGTATACTTGCATTAACAACAGAACGACTTTGCAACCCAAAAATATTTACAGTTGATAATTCAACCGAAAATTGTATTTTAAATAAATTTTATTTATTATACTTATTGCATGAATATAATTTATTTTCAAAAATTTTCCCACTTAACGTAGGGATTTTTTCTTTCAAAAAGTTTCAATAATTTTCAAAAGGCTTAAAATCTTTTTTCTTAATCTGCTAAGCCCTACATTTTGAAGGAAATTTTCAAAAAACTTTAAATTATTTGAGACGTATTATTTTCGGGACCAATAGAATCTATTGTGACATCTGGATATCTAATTTACACAAATCACCTAATTATTTTAATCAAATTTCTCGTTTCTCCTCAACAAATATGGAAATAGCTAAAAAAACTTAACTATATTTGTTTTGCCGAAGCGGGAGTTTCGATAAAACAGAAAGATAGTGGAAGATGCATACATTGTAATGATTTTAATAATTGATTAATTTAAGTTGATTTTTTTTAGTACTTATAATTGGTGTGATTAAATTAATAAGCTTTATTGTGACAAGCCTGGTTTCCACGCATTTGGTTGTTTCAGGATAAAGCAACTTTAAATGAAAAGGCAAGATTACAATAAGATTTTTAGGTAACGGGAAAAATAATTAGACAATGAATTTAAGCTATGATCGGCACTCTATTTGATTATTATTGTAGAGCTTCGTGCTTTCCGCGCGGATTCGCTTCTAGCATCCACTAAAAAAAATCAAGACAAGCGGTTGAAACTTATTGAGTAAAGAAAAAGTTGCTCTCAGGTATATAATGTGCGCTGTCTTCTAGAAAAGTATTACGAGAGGAAACTATGCCTAAGAATTAGCCTTAAATTTTCTTGCCTCTTTTCCATGCCCGGTGTAGGTGGTAGTTACCTTAGTGGCTTCTGAAAGTGTAGGCTTTGGACCCACTCCTTCGGCTTGAGGGTTTAGTTCCCGCCTCGTACTCAGTCAGGGCCTTGGCGACACATTTGGTGAACACTAGCCTAGCAAAGGAGTTGTTTATCTCCGGAGAGTCGTGGGAGCGGTACCTCTAGAGAAAAAAGTTTCCTCTGAGTACTTAAAGCTGTTGCTCTTGGTGGTTCGGACCCCACCTTATACTGTAGGTCCCCCTCTCAACACCAAGTAAGTGTGTGGGGAGTGTGTGCTGAAATAGGGAATAAGGTGCAAGAAAAATGTAAACCCTTAGTGGACACATTAGAAGCTTTCATTCCTACTAACTCATGTAAGTCCTGAACTGTACCCCGCCTGGATGGTACCACCCGCCGGATGATTAATCAATTCTCGTTGCGCAGTCACGATTTTATTCTTTGCTTGTTTAAGGTGGTGCTCTTTACCTCGGTTTTCCTTGCATCTTGAACAAATACCCTAATGGCATTCATCCCTAAGCTGGGATTTGGTTTTAGTAGAGATATATCTATAAAATAGCCCTGGATTGCGTTGAGATTCTCGTCACCGACAGTGTTGATGCACTGTGGGCTTCTAAATGTGACAGTCCGTATATCCTTTCGGGGAAATGAGAGAGATAAGTTTGCTTAGCCAAATTGTTAACTTTCTGCTGCAGAAGAGTACACAACCCCTCTAGAGGCTCCGAATCCGTCTCGCTCCTTCGCATCGTTTTCCCGCAGGGATCGGTACTGTCGCCCATTCTTGACAACATCAACATTGGTAATATCCTTCTTCCTTCATTTGTCAGACTCAAAATGTACACCAAAGACCTATTGATATACTGTAAGGAAGATTTGATCCATAAAGCACTTAGAGCGATTAAGGAGAACCTTAAAACTTTTAGCCCATTGCTGCTTGAAAGGTCTTTCCGGATTAACTTGGATAAGTCTTTCCTTACGCTATTTTCCAGAAAGAGAATTAGGACGTATTACGGGGTAAGACCAAGGAAGTCGACTGGGAGTTGAAGCGCCGATATGGAGGTTCAAAGGTTATAAACCGAGGGCAAGTAACAGTGAAGCATGAGTTATTTTTCCACTAAAATTGGTAGGATTTGACACTCGTGGCAGGGCAGATAGGCCGGATCGGGTGGAGATTCCCTAAGATTCGGCAGAGGCGACAATGTAGTGATGAGGCCACGTTGAGTTGATGACGGGTGAAGTGAAAGGCGCGACTACCAGAATGAGTACCTTTCCAAGCACTAGTTCAGCCCACTTCGAAAAGTATGATCACTGGGACGAGTGAGTCCAGACTGAAGATGGTAGGTTCCGAAACCCGTGACTACCGGACCCGCTGAGACATTCCAACTCATCACGAATGCAGCCTAGCAACCCTTTTGTGCAGGGCCGTGCCGTGTTCTATATTATGGTGAAAATTCCGCTAAACCCAACTCGCGCACTCCAAAGTTCGGGTACATACCTGAAATTTCCTTACTATCGTTGGCCGATTCTGACGCAGCCTCGAGAAGAAAAAGGATTTATACAAAATTTTGTAATTTTGCCGTCCTCCTCTTGAAGTTTGCTTTAATAATTTTAAATCTAGGAGCTAATTATGTGTCAGTTTCTTTAGGGGACTTGGACTCTTTAACAGATCTCACAGTTTTTTACGTACTTGATCACGTTCGAATATACCCATGGCCAGAATTAATGTTCGGAAATTTTTTCGTAAATTCTCTCTGAGCCTAAATGTCCTGCACAAGTTTAGTCGTGGTTTCCACGTAAAACTTGACGTCTCAAGGTTAGGAGCACGACTAATTTCCAAAGGTTTGAGCCTGGTAATAAGGTAGGATTGAGTGGGTCGGTTCTGTGAAAAAAGATTTGTGAATCTCTGATTCGATATTTTTCACGTCCCTCGGGTATTTTCGTAATTTGTCCGATTTTGGTACAGTACCAGTCATCTGTTTTGTTGTTAACGTCCGCTTTTGATTTTTCCAAGTCATGATCGTTTGCTTTGTACCTCCTTTTAAATGTTTTTAATTCATCCAAGGAATGAGCGGCACTAACTTCTTTATTATTTCGAAATTTGATAGGCTAATCGCTGGAACTATTTGATTATTTGGGTAGGTATCGGATGACCTGTTATTTGGTGTTATGAGTCTAAGTTTTCTGTTCTGGTTTAAGGCTATTCTGTCTTGTGAAGTTTCACTTTCATTGGAGTCTTGTAGTTTTAAATTAGTATGTCTTACTCTGCTGTGGTTTTCAATATTACTGTTTGAAAGTTAATAAGGTTCTTATGAATTTTCATTTCAATGGAATCGAATAGATTGTCTGTTATGGGATTCGTTTCTACTTTTCCTAACATTTGGTCCCATTAGAATGTACTGTTTTCTCAGAGTTGTCTTAATCAGGCAACCTGTACGTTTTATTGTTTCTATTTCGTACTTTGAAAATCTATCTGAATTTCTTATTATGGCTTTGGTATTTATATGGTTTTAAATAAGAGAATTAAATTAGATATTTTAATATTTTCAGGATTATAAATTGAGCTTATTTTTGCTTTTCAATACTTTTGTTTACGAAGTACATCGCATGAACTTGCCGCCAGTCGTAAAGTTACGGGTTGTGCATATTCCCATGTTGTTGCGCAGCCCAAAAGGACCTAAAATATCCATTAACTATATTAACTTACAGAGGGGCATACAGGGCAATAAGGTAGCCAAATTGGCGGCTATTTGGGCTGCCAACCAACATGAGGGTCAAATCCAGGTTGGAGTGCCTTGGCCGGATGTTTTGAGGGGATTAAGCTCTCAATTTGAGGTGAAGAGCTATTCCACCTGGAAACCTACAATTGCCAATGAAAATGAAAAGAGAAAAAATCCTGGTTCTAAACTTTATGATGCTAGACCTGCCTTGTTGGTCTTTGTTCTTGAGCGGAACACTGAGCTCTCTGTGGAGAATCTAAATATTTACCATCTTGTGATGGAACCAGATAAGTAGGTTGTGCAAGCTATCGGATAGTTTTTCGTGAATTATTATCGAATCTTTTGAGTAAGCATAATTTTTCTCAATGGTCGACCTTTCAACATTTTGCAAGCTCCGCCCTTTCATAAAGTTCAGGATGAAAAAGCGAGAATAGCTCTACTGGCCCTTTCGCAGAGAGAGAAAACCACTAGCAGTTAGAGAACGCGCCTTTAAACACCTATAATAAACTAATAAATATTAAATATTAAATAATAAATATTAAACTGCCTATAATGGTTCTATGTTCTGCAAAAATCCAGCACCATAATGCCGAGTGACACTTGTGGCACCACGATGAAGAAGAAGTACTCTATTGACTGTGCAAATTGAACGATGTTCATTTGCATCATATCTCATGAGCATTCATTATTCTTCAATGCAGCCATAACATACCATATTTCGCAATGCCTGAGATCCTCAAGTCCTCAGAGTCAAATTGTAGATGTGCTGAGCAAATCACCATATAGGTAGACGCCGGCCTCTTGAATGGTGCTTTATTTTGATTGAAATTAAGTCTCTAGTCAAGAATCTTGGCAATCCAATAAATATTATATTTACAATTACGTAAATTGTTGCTCTAGATGTTTCTACCAAATTATCATAAATGGCTAATCAGCTTTTTTAATTAATCCTCTAAATTTTATCTTGTAGATCCAAGGTTATTCTATCTGAAGTGCGTAACGACGCCATTTCCGCGGAGACCGTTTACACGCGTGCATATTTCTACCCTAACCTGTGTGAATGCCTATCCTAAACATTAGGCGGTTAAATAATCAAAATTAAGAGGAATGAGAAAAGAATTCTCATGAGAAACGAAAATGTATCCAGCCCAATCTTACTATAATAAAGAATTAGTGGTCGTTTTCCACAAATCATGACCCATGAAATAACACCGACCAAGAGGTGCGACGAGAAACAATTTTTAAACCGTAATTTCGAGTATCAAAAAAAGAAGATTTTAACATCAAAGAAATGCACAAGAAAGGTATTTAGTACTTGCGAATTTAATTAATAGTTTGAGGCGTGTAGACCGAAAATTTCAAATTCTCATTTCTCACCTATCACTAAAAGGGTGGGTCAAACTAAGATCAAAAGAAATCTAAAATTCCGAAAGACTACCATACTTACACTCTCGAAAAAAATTACAATTCAGTTAAAAATTGAAGAAAATACCGGCACAGAACTAGAGGGCTGGGTGAGAATTTTAGCGTTTTCGCATATTACGACATTCTAGCAACAGACCGCCAAAACTCTCTGTTAGAATCAATACTATTGCTTAGCCCTTAAACTTCAGTTTTCTGAGTACCCTGCTTGGTGTATCTAATATTCTAAATCCTCTTGAACCGTTGCTGTTGCGCCAATGAGAACGCCGCTTCATTATTATAGCGGCAAAACAGAAGAAAAATTTCGTAACCTGGTGGGTTGGAGTGACACTCTTTTTCACAATAACTATTCTGTGCCATTTCCGGCGATTCCCGTTTGAACTTTGTGAGGAGTGAGAAGTTAAAGGTTCCCTTTCCTTAGACCATGTGAGTGTTACTTTAGTTTGTCGTGGAGGTTCGGTCAGTCGACGGGTCGGAAGAGTACAGACCTAGGATGATCCTTCGTTCTCAATCTGTCCTGCGGATGGAACCTAACGATAAAATATAAAAAAGAAATAAAAGATGAATATTAACAAAATGATTCGTTTTCGTGCCAAAAGTTCCCCTGCGGAGTGTGACCCTCGTTCCAAACTCCCAAATGAAGCGAAAAAGGTCGGTTTTTCAACCCGGTAGGGTACGCTCTGAGTTCCTTTCTCGCTTCTGAGCCGCAGCGCTCGTTATCGGCGTTATTGTTGCCGATGTTCCAGGTACTGCAGATGCTCCACTAGCCCACTGCGCTTGCCTTTTAAGTCTCCTTTTTAGGGATTATTGGTGCGTTTCTTGTTATTGAGCCTGATTGTTCCGCTCCCATTTGTATAGTCTCATTCAGAGGGACCATCAATCCCTCACCTCCCGGAAGAGATTGGAAAAGAAGGGTTATGTGAGATCCGTTAGGACCCGACCCCTTTCCCCCCTCAGCTACCTTTCTTTCTCCTTCTTCTTTCGAATTTAGATTTGCGTGAACCGTTTTGGTTCCCACGAGTAACTAAGAAAATAAAAGTTCTGCCCCTGTAGAGTCCCGCATGAGAGGTAAAACTAATTACTCGAGGTGGTCGTCCGGTATCCCTGAGAGGCCGTTAGGACACCTTCGTAACTCCTAGGTGCCAAAGTGCCACGGGCACGATCACTTTACACCCAAGGTTTAGGGGCGTGGTGGGG